>NC_056746.1:246367919-246480419 GCF_019279795.1 Protopterus annectens | reverse complement strand
GCTGGCTATAACAACATTAAAGAGAATATTCACTGATATGAGCATTCACTCTTATTTACAGCACTAAAAAGTATTCAGTCTTTTGGCCTGCAACTATATATTATATATAAAATATATATAAAACATCTGTGTGTATATGTGTGTATTTATGCGTGTTTGTATATGTATATATAAAATTATAATAATTCATAATCCACAATAATACATAGTGATAGTGTGGTCACAATATTGGATGCATTTCTCTTCTCTCATCTCACTAATTTTATCTAAGTGATAGTAAATTTACATCTGCTAAGTTTGGCACAGTTAATTTATTTATTTTATTTTTGTTCCTATTTCTCGCTAGTCATCATGCTCATTCCAACCGACCACCTGTTGAACACCTTCATCCTCCAGTATAACAGCCCTATGGCCTATATATTCCCATGGGGCTAGAAGCAGGTGAAGCAACAGTAGGAGGCATCATCTGCGCAATAGTGAGTAGGGTTTTGAAATTTACAGTACTCCTCTGCTCATGCTCACTATTATCCTATAGTCTGGTTACAGTACTCCTTTGCTCATGCTCACTATTGTCCTATAGTCTGGTTACAGTACTTCTCTGCTCATGCTCACTATTATCCTATAGTCTGGTTACAGTACTCCTCTGCTCATGCTCAATATTATCCTATAGTCTGGTTACAGTACTCATCTGCTCATGCTCACTATTATCCTATAGTCTGGTTACAGTACTCCTCTGCTCATGCTCACTATTATCCTATAGTCTGGTTACAGTACTCCTCTGTTCATGCTCACTATTATCCTATAGTCTGGTTACAGTACTCCTCTGCTCATGCTCACTGTTATCCTATAGTCTGGTTACAGTACTCCTCTGCTCATGCTCTCTATTATCCTATAGTCTGGTTACATTACTCTGCTCATGCTCACTGTTATCCTATAGTCTGGTTACAGTACTCCTCTGCTCATGCTCACTGTTATCCTATAGTCTGGTTACAGTACTCCTCTGCTCATGCTCACTATTATCCTATAGTCTGGTGACAATACTCCTCTGCTCATGCTCACTATTATCCTATAGTTTGGTTACAGTACTCCTCTGCTCATGCTCACTATTATCCTATAGTCTGGTTACAGTACTCCTCTGCTCATGCTCACTATTATCCTATAGTCTGGTTACAGTACTCCTCTGCTCATGCTCACTATTATCCTATAGTCTGGTTACAGTACTCCTCTGCTCATGCTCACTGTTATCCTATAGTCTGGTTACAGTACTCCTCTGCTCATGCTCACTATTATCCTATAGTCTGGTTACATTACACTGCTCATGCTCACTGTTATCCTATAGTCTGGTTACAGTACTCCTCTGCTCATGCTCACTATTATCCTATAGTCTGGTTACAGTACTCCTCTGCTCATGCTCACTGTTATCCTATAGTCTGGTTACAGTACTCCTCTGCTCATGCTCACTGTTATCCTATAGTCTGGTTACAGTACTCCTCTGCTCATGCTCACTATTATCCTATAGTCTGGTTACAATATTCCTCTGCTCATGCTCACTATTATCCTATAGTCTGGTTACAGTACTCCTCTGCTCATGCTCACTATTATCCTATAGTCTGGTTACAATATTCCTCTGCTCATGCTCACTATTATCCTATAGTCTGGTTACAGTACTCCTCTGCTCATGCTCACTATTATCCTATAGTCTGGTTACAGTACTCCTCTGCTCATGCTCACTGTTATCCTATAGTCTGGTTACAGTACTCCTCTGCTCATGCTCACTGTTATCCTATAGTCTGGTTACAGTACTCCTCTGCTCATGCTCACTATTATCCTATAGTCTGGTTACAATATTCCTCTGCTCATACTCACTATTATCCTATAGTCTGGTTACAGTACTCCTCTGCTCATGCTCACTGTTACCCTATAGTCTGGCAATCAAACTGTCTCTATTTTGCAGGAGCTTTCTTATTTTCAGGCCATTTTATCCCTATACATAGTGTTCCTTTCTTTGCAGGTATGTGCCTGTTTTTAGGCTTCAGTTACCCTTTCACACAATTTTCAAAATCCCCCTTGTCTATACCTCTCAACTGTACAGATTTTCAGAGAATGCCCAGCTTTTTTACCTCACGTTTTTGGTTTTCTCCTCATAATTCTTTTGACAAATCATTAGCAAATCATTGAGAATTGAAGTCAGAAAATAATGAGAGACATTTGAGTTTCAGACTGCATACTTTTCATAAAATGTCTGCTAATGCAACATGTTATTCTATCAACTTTCTAAGTTTGAAAGAGCAATATTTAAAAATTGTCCTTATTTTTGGACCTTTGCCCCCCATTTTACATGGCTTTGTCATATTTCTTGCTCTCAGAGGTTGAGGTATGCCCTCATCTCTCATGATTTTTGAAACTGTCTAGTATACAGAAAACCACACTACATGACCAAAACACTAGTAGTACCAATACTTTAAAGAAAGAAGACATGTATCTTGCATATCTTTTTTCAGAAGCAAAAACAAATGACCTTGTGTAGTATAATTTTGTGATACAGTTGCTTAAAGTCGATGCATTTTATCCTGCCTCATCGATGATGTCCTTACATTTTCCCCCATTTTCATTACTCTCTGTTTTTCAGACTTGTTTCTGAGTCGTGTTCCCCATTCTTAGTGGAAGCAGGGATAGTTATGATCAATTTGGTATTCATTTTATGCTAATTAGATGCCCAGAATTTTGGCTGTATGTCCTAACTTTTCAAGGGCCTTTGTCCTTAATTTCAATGTCTGCTCTGTAGGTTGAGAGGTATGTTTGGCATACAATGGGCTGTTGTGGTGCATGTCCATGCCTCCCTGAGTAATGTGATTAATTAGCCCTTCCCACACCTTCTAAACAAACGCTCCTGTCTCCATCAGGAACTTTTCCCATGAGAAGTTGCAAAGTGTACATATCCCCAACTCCCCCCTATGGAGATGTAAGCAGGTTAATTCTCATCTTTCATCTCCCGTGTCAGCTCCAACAAGTGACCGAACTGCTATCTGAACGTGCATCACACTCAGGGCTTTATCACTTTGACCAGGTCTATCTTATATCTAATTGCCTTCTCTGATACTCCTGAGGTTACTCAGGTATAAAGTGTTTTTTCATACCTGTCACTAGCTCTACTGGTACCCTGAACTGGTGTTCCCTTTTCCTCAAAGCTGAGGAAAATAAAAAGGTCTTTGTTGAAAGTTGCAGCAAGGTTGCAGTTTGTTACGCACAATGTTAAGTCTGAGCACATATTTTTGTGAAGAGATATGCATGCCTGTGTATGTAGGGTCATGGACATTGCTAGTTTCATTACAGTGGTCTTTTCTCACTTTCATGTGATGCATTTTTTATTATTTAAATGTAATTTTGAAATGAAAACAATGTATTTGGTCTTTTTATTAACCAAATATGATTCTACTGTTTTGATTTTCTACAAAGGTAAGCTCTACTTAAATCAGTGTGTTAGTAGCACAATAGATAGTACAGGTACTTTTAGTGCATGAAAACCAGAAGAATTTGGGTTCTATTCCCACTCTGAATAATAAGATTGCTGCTGAGTGTGCCACCCTTTGGCTGACATGTTAAACAGAGGACTCCTCTGTCTGAGTCAGTGGTAGCTCATGTGAATGTAAAAGATCCCACTACACTTTTTACTCATCGTATAAATGCAACCCTGGCTCTTTCCTGAAAAGAGACCACCATCTTATTAGGGCTAACTTGCTCAACAAATGAGAAATTAATGAAGACTAAATTACTTATTTGATTAATTCTGTTACAAAACATATTATCTTGATAGACAGATAGTAGATATATAGATATGGATATAGATATAGATATGTGTGTGTGTGTGTGTGTGTGTGTGTGTGTGTGTGTGTGTGTGTGTGTGTGTGTGTGTGTGTGTGTGTGTGGCCAAGCACAACTGCAGTTGACCTACAGCACAGCTGATGAAGGTACTTTTTTAGTGTCATAACTAAAGAAGTGCAAAGCGATCACAGTGTCTACTGTAGTGCAGTAGGAGATTGAGGTTAAGTGCTGATAGGACATTTGGCCTTTTTCACACTGTTGTCTGTTCTTGTAGATAATATATTTAGAGATGTGAGGATATGAGGGGTGCAGATTCCTACATGGAAGGTCCAGAGGCCTCTGTTAGTACCTGTTATTTTAATTCTGTAATGGATTGCAATACAAAACACAGTGCAAAAATGCTAAAATGCTAAATATTATTCTCAAACAGTACAGTAATGATATGTTTTCTTTTTTGTCCTGTTTTGCAGTAACAGCACCCATATATTTAAAGATGCCCTTCTTTGAAACAGTTCTGTTTTTCTGTTTGCAAGATTTTGCATCTGGTCAGGACTAAATGACATAGGTCATATGATGGTGGATTTCTACTGCAATCTACTCATTTTAATCACAGGAGGCTTCAATAGTATATTTTTTACAGGCTCAGCATATTTTATTTTAGTGTGGTTCTGATGTGGGTAAATGATGCTCACAGGCCATTCTATTAGGTAAGAAGAATGTCTCTAGACTATATAAGCATTTGTACCTCTCACAGACTGAGGCACTTGTGTCGACTAGAAGTTCATTGTCTGTAATTATATGGTAGTTCCTACAGTGCCTTACAGTACAGTAAGGCTGCCAACAGAATGGACACATGTAGGTTTACTTTCCATTTTGTCCAGGTGGGACTCCATTTAGTTTGGTGTATGTAGTGTTCATAGCCAGCTAAGTGAAGAATCTAGAAGGAGAATAAGCTAAGTGAAGGTACAAGTCATTTTGAGCAGCTAAGAGTGTTTTAACTCAGCCATGCACACACTATGTGAGAATAGGATCATAGGAGGTTACTAGGCTAATAGCCCTAGGGCCCTTACAAGCCTAGCCAAGTAAAGCCCCCTGTCCCCAAGAATATCAAGGTATTAAGTGAAACTAAGTCAACAACTACTGCCACTGATGAGACAGACATGTGTCCCAGGGTGAATTTGCGGTTTCCCATCCAATCATCCAAATTTTGCATAAATAGAGTCAGCGAAAGCTCTGCTTCACCTGAATTAGAAGTATGTTCCAGAGGAGAGGTAACCTCTGTGAGACATATCTATCTTTATAGCAAGTCCTGTTGATTTATTTTATTTTTATTTTATTTTATTTTATTTCACATTTGTTTACTGGGAAAGTCCGACTGGACACAGGTCCATTTTCAGCGGAAGCCCGGGGAGAAAAGCTCCACAGTACAATATAATACAGTACATGAGAGGAAAGAAAGTATAGCATACAGGTAGTAGTTAACAATTCTAGTTAGACAGTCCAGTAGGCAATCATTGAGACACATAGTAAACTGTGAGGTACATAGTAAAACATTGAGCTACATAGTAAACTTAAAACTAAGTTTTTTTTTTTTTTTTTTTAGTTGTAGGTTTGTAAGGTATATATAAACGGGTTTACAAGCTTTCAGGGCAAATCTGATTATGCTTAGCTGAACATGTGAAATAATTTACTTGGTATGGATCAACCTGGGGAGTGGCATGAGCATAGCCAGTTAGTTAAGTAGTGGGTTTTAAGGAGTTTTTTGAAATGATTAAGGGAGTTATTTGAAGTTATTTGGATTGGTAGTGTGTTCCAGGCTTTGGCAATGGTGCTGGCAAAGAGTGATTTACCAGCACTGTTTTTATGTTGGATGACAGTTATGAGGTTCTGGTTGCTAGATCTTAAGGCCCTAGTGGGAATGTGGGGCTGAATTAAATACTGAAGTGCTGGGGTTAACTCAGGGAGGTAGTAGAGCTTGTGTACTATGGAGAGTTAATTGAGTAGAAGTATGTGAGGCAACTCAAGCCAGTTGAGATGTTGTAGGGGTAGACAGTGGTGGGACCTATATGAGGCGATCTTATTATAGCAGGATTCCATTTTATTTAGATCAGTTTAGCAGAGATTAGTCAAGATGGGAGAAGCATAGAGGAGGGTGGATAGGAGATTAGTCCTAGCGATGGTTGCTTTGGTATGTTTAGTCATAAACTGTTTGTTCCTGTAGAGAAGGCCTAGCTTTTTATTAACTTTCTTGATGGTTTGTGCTATGTGGATGTCGAATTTCAGGTTATTGTCTATTTCTACGTCGAACAGTTTGGTGTTTGTGGTTGGACTGATTTGAATGTTTTCTTTGGAAGTGATGGTGAAATAATTGTTTAGGGGAGGAGATCTGCCTGGACCAAAAAGAATTAGTTTGTTTTTTTGGGGATTAAGAAGAAGTTTGATGTTAGTGAACCAAGTTTCAGTGAACCTGTTGAGTACATCTTATACCATTTGATTTTTGAATGTGCAGCATTTCCATTAGAGCAGGATCTGAGATTGCTTTATATGCAAGGCAGAGGTCATCTCTGAGTAGTCTTTAAGACACAGAGTATAGCGACAGCAGTTTCAATCTGTGTATGACATATGCTGAAGACCCTGGATTTTCTTTCTAAGAAACCTTTAATGTCTTTCCAGTTGCCGCAGGTGCCTGGTAAGGTACAAGCCAAAGGTAGCACTGTATTCTATTACTGGCCTGATGAGTGAGAAGTATGGGGGGGGTTATAACCTTTTTTGTTCTGGATGGAATACCCTTACATATGAGGTGGGTGACGTAGAAAGCCTTTCTTACCACTGTGGAGAAGTGGTGGTCAAAGTAAAGGTTGCTTTCAACCTGTGTGCCCAAATATCTTACTACTGATTGCGTGTTTAGGGTGTTGTTATTAATTTGGCAATCTATGGGGACATCGCCCTTGCTGAAAGGGATGATAATGCATTTTTTTGTATTGAGTTTTAACCCATGACTTTGGCACCAATCATTTGTCTGTGCAAGTCCCTCTTGTAGGATGCTGATATCGTTTGGGGACTCGATGACTGCAACCAGTTTGCAATCATCAGCAAACTTTGTCAGCCATATGCTTTTTGTTTTAACCTGTACATCTGAGAAGTAGATTCCAAACAATAAGGACCCCAGCACTGATCCATGTAGAACACCACTGGTTACGGGTCTGCTGGTGGAGGTAGGGTCACCTATTTTGACTGTGTGCATTCTATCGGTGAGCCAGTTTGCAACCCACCTGACAATATATGAGTTGAGTTTATCAATGATGCCTGAGTGGGGAATAGTGTTAAAGGCCTTGATCAAGTCCAGGTAGGCCATATGCACAGATCTGCCTTTGTCCAGGGCTTTGGTGACTGTTTCAAAGAAGTCCACCAAGTTCAAGAGACAGGATCTCACTTTAATGAAGCCATACCAGGTTGGGTCAAGCATTTGGAGGTCTCCTATTTCTTTGCTGATAAGGTCCATTATTATTCTTTCTATAGCCTTGCAGATTAGGTTGGTCAGGCTTATTGGTCTATAGTTCCCCAGGGCCTGTGGAGGTGTCTCCCTTATGTAACGGGATGACAGTTACTGTTTTCCATTCAGGAGGTACAAAGTCAGTGCTTAGACTGTGATTAATAAAATACCCAGCATGTAGCTAGTTCCTATTTTAATCCATTTAGAATGCAGCCTGGGATATTAGCAGGTCCCGTAGAAGCTGTGTTTTTTACTTTGGAGCGAGCATTTATGACTTGCTCCTTGGAGATAGTAGGTGGAGGGCAGGTAGTAGGGATTCATTGGGAGATATGTGGTGGGGACAGAGGGGAGAAGTTTTCACTGAACCTGCCAGCTAGCAGTTTGGCTATTTCCGCAGGTTTGATACATGTTTTGCCATTAACAACTAGTTATGTGCAGATCTGGGTTGTCCCTTTAAGGTTTCTGACATAGTTAAAAAAAGCTTTATGATTATCCTTAGTGAAGGAGGCTAATTTGGATTCATAGCTTTACAATGTCTTAGGAGGTGTCTTATTTGCTTGTTTAAGCCGAGGAGGGAATGATTCAATTTCAGAGACTATTCCTTCCTGCTCTTGGACAGCAGTTTATTTCTCTTATTGTATAACCTGTTAATGGCAGATATCCACCAGGCAGGCTTGTTTTTTTTGAAGATCTTGTTTTGATCCTATCAGGTATGGCTTATTCAATACTTTTGTATAGATGCTTATACAAGGCATTCGTGTAAATCCCAATAAAGGCATCCATGCCATCAGTGAGGGCAGGGCCTATGACAATATTAACGCTGTCATGTATTAGGTTGTAATTTGCTTTACAGAAGTTTTTTAGTCTAGTTGCTGCTAATGGGGGGGGGGGGGCAGATGTTATTGTTACTTCTAATGAGACTGATTTATGATCAGACCTCACTAGGGAGGCCGCCCACATGGGATGGTGCAACAATCACCCGTGTTAGTGAGCACCAGATCCAGAATGTTTGGTCCCCTTGTGGGGGTGTCAACCAACTGGTCCAAGGCACTGGAGTTGATGAAGTTGGGCAAGTGTGCTAGTATACATATAATTTGGCCAATCTATGGATGGGTAGTTAAAGTCACCTAAAACCAGGGTATCTGGCAGTATCTTGAGATATTCAAGTATTTCTAAGTAAGCAGTGTGGGTATCCTGGTTCATGGAGGGCATTCTATAACTGGCAATAACTTGGAAAGGGGTCTTACCTATAGTCAATTTGACCAGGATTAGTTCAAGGGAATCCTTTTGTTTAACCAATCTAAAGGTGTATTTATCTTTGATGAATATTGATATTCCACCTCCTTTAGTTCTCGCACTTTTGGTTTGTGGTCTGAATGTGTGGAAGGCATTATAACCTGGTACGGTCAGGGTGCTTTCTACAGCCTTAAACCAAGTCTCTATGACTGCATAGATGTCAGCATCTTCTGAGGTGAGGGCTACTTCCAGTGAGTGCAGTTTTAGATTTAGACTCCAAGCGTTCAGCAGCATAACCTTGAGGTTGCTTTTTGAAGATATTTTTTACATTTGGAATTTTGTTGTTGTGACATTGCCTAAAAAATTCCCTATGCAGGAGGCAAGAGCCTTAGTAAGTAACCAAAATCCAGGAGGTGACAGACGAAGACCATCTCTGGCAAAGCATAATGGTCTAACTACCATGTCATCCCAGGCTGACAGGTACTGGACCCCCCCCCACCTTAGAATGACACCAGAACTAAGCCAATTGTTGAAGTCAATCATGTTTTGCTTATATTATGGTATCATCTTAGATGAAGATAATATGCTGCTGAAGCCTAGGGACCTACCTGCCTGAGACACATATTCATAGAGCTCAGTCATGTCTCTCTTCATATAATCCAGTGAGGTACTCTCACACCAACATGAACTATGACTGAGTCATAACGGTACTTGTAGACATACTCCAGTGCATGTGTGATCTGGTGGATCCTGACACCTGATATACACCTGAATGTAACCTTCTCCTTGTCAAGCCTGGTGAGTGGTACATCTGTATGTCTCATTATAAAGTCGCCTATGACCAAAAAAATAGGTTTAGATGTGCTTTGCCTTAGGAGCTTGTTTGGTGAGACACTTGTACTTGTGGCTTTATGTATACTGAGAGCTGTAGGTACTGCATTAGGTGTAGCATGTTTGTGTTTTGGAGGTCTCTGGTGTTTAGGTGAATTTCTAGTGAGTTACTCTGCATATGATGGTTTATGTATTGAGAGTGTGGTTTGTGCAGGAGGTGTGCTCTCAGCCTGTTCAGTGTCACTGTTCTGTGAATGAGAGAACAAGTATTCCAAATTCTTAGTGCATATGCATCTCTCACAAATTGAGCTTGAATGGTTTAGGAGAAGTGGGTTATCACTGTGGAAGGATGTGGTTTAATTGCAGGCTTAAAGTTGGGCCTATACTATTGGGGCTCTCAAGGGATATGAGGCTATTAGGGATGAGGAGATTTCAGTTGAAGTGGCAAATGTTGTAGAAAGCCCAACTGAGGTGCTTTGTGAGCAACTAAGCACAATTTAAGAGACTCCTCGGTTGGAGCACGGGCAGCTTCTAAGGAAAAAATAAACCTAATTTAGCTTTTGCATCCATAACCACCAATAGTTTCCTCCACTGCTCAAAGCTGCGCAAAGGTGCACTACGCACAAACAGATGCATCAGATTGCTCAGATGAAGAAAGTAGAGCAGTAGCTGGTCGCCAAACTCTGTGGAGCTGTGTTAAAACAGGCACAAACCTGTGCAAATGTGAGGTTTATGTAGCAACTGTGAGAACCCTGTTTTTAAACAGGTTAAGCAATTTTCAAATAACCTGGTCAATGGAAATGTTCAATACTTAGCCTTATACCAACAATCTCCAACTAAGATACGTCCTTTGCTACACTCATCTGTCACAAGGTGCGGGGGTCTTGGTCATTTTACTGCTCAGATAATACCAAGCAGTCTAGATTCAACAAATCTGAATCTAGCCTATGCTCTAAAATGCACAAGTACTAGAAAACACAAAGTGCAGGAAAAATAGCCTCAAACAGCAAACAGTTGAAACAGTGAAACAACAAAACAGTTAAAACTCCTAAAAACAGTTAAAAGTAGGCAGAAATTCAGTAATACAGAGTTTAAAAGTGCAGTGCAGTGAATAAAAGTACTTTTTTTTTTGTAGATTTCAAAGGATGCCTTGGATTTCACTTGGATTCACTTCAGAGATCAGAGAGAACACAGCAATCCTAGAGCAGCTCCTGTAAACTGAGCCAGGGGGTACAGTAACAACTTTAGCAATAGGGAGCATATGCTCAACTGACAGTGATGCAGCAACATTGAGGGGCATCATATGCAATTAATAGTGACCAAACACAAATGCACTCAACCTAGATCCAACATTACAGCATTGAAATGTTTGCCTAGCAACTGAGTGCAACCTCTAGCAATGGCATGCACATTTCAGCAATACAGCTGTATCGATGTTCAGTGAGCGTTAGCCAACAGTCAAGCACCCAATGAGCTTGCCAAGTCACCCTAAAAGGGTAAATATGGAAAAGCACTAACCAGCTACTGGGTGGCATCATTTACCAAGGTATAGCATGGGGTGCCATGACTGACAAACCAGACAATAGGAAAAAATCACAGAAAATTGTAACAGCTAACCAGAATGCATATATATATATATATATATATATATATATATATATATATATATATATATATATATATATATATGTGTGTGTGTGTGTGTTTGTGTTACTTCACATTTTGTTTCCTAATACTGTACAAACAATTGACTACATATTGCCAGCAGAAAGAAAAGACATTGTTTATCTAGATCATGTCTTCAAATTTCTCCATTTTTCAATTTTATAGATTTTTCATATTGAATATATTATAATATATTATCCTATGTATTTTAATCTTAATCTTCTCTCAACAATAAAACTCATCTTATTCTGATGCTTCTGTTCCTCCTAGCCCTTTATTAGTGTGTCTCTAAACATATCTGATCTACTGCCCTTAGACAATATACTGTTAACAGTTCCTTATCTTCTCCACAGCTCTCTTCCATTATACTACATTACTTAATCAAATGTTTCTTATGTCATCTTTTTCCTAAAGGTGTTTGTTGTAGTCCGAAGTTGAGTAATTGCCGCAAGTGACTCTCATGAAGGAAACAACAGAAATCACCACAGTGACTCTGATTGTTAGTCAGTCCTCTTTTATTCTCATGGAATTCCCAAACAATTAGAATGCCAGTCTATCATGCCACTGGTATCATAAACTCATTAACACCTATGTGGCATGGAATGTCACACCTTCTGCAGCATACACACATCCTTGCATTCCAAAGCTTTTTCTTGAAACAAATGTACATATTTGGTCAAAAATAAAAGCTATTAAAACTGTACAAATAGCAATGTCATTACTAAGAAGCATTATTTTTACTTGATAATAGACAGCGCATTCATAGTCTTTCCATAAATACAATAACATGTTATAATGCTAATGCACACAAACCCAGAATCATATGTTTTGCCAAACTTTCACAAACAAATTGTCAGATCTTGGAAACTATGAAATGTCAACATATATTGTTAGAATACTTTTGCAACCAGACATACACTTTACCATGATAGCAAGAAATTCCCCTCTGAGTGCATGTTTATTAAAATATTTGCATAGATATGAAAACATAAACCTGAATGTATAATTACCAATATAAATAACAACGAATATCACTCAAGATGTACAACTTACAGTGCAAATATTAATAATAAGTTTTCTTCAACAATAAAGATTTCACCTAAGCCATTCAATAGTTTGTGAGTGACTTGCTTTTGAATTAAGTACATATGAAAATATTGTTTATTTTCATAATTTGTAACAAGAAACTAGCAATACTTCATTAAAGTCTGATATTAATAGACATTAACAATGAATGGTCCTGTCTCCCATCATGTCATTTCATAGCAGTACCTCTCAACAGCATGTAGGTCTCTCATTTATAAAAATATGAACATAAATATGAAATTATGAATAATAAGTAGCAGTCAGGGATTAATTTCTCTACTGTGGGACATCCTGGAGTAGCAATCTTATTGTAAGTTTGTTATTTACTTGTTGCCCTCTTTAATACTATTATTATTAGACAGTAAGTCATTTAGTCAAAGAAGCCAGACCAAAAAATGCCTGAATTCCATAAGGAGCTATGGTTGCGAACTGGAAGTGTTCAAAAAAGTGCTAGTGGCTTGAATGAGCTAAATCTTTTACAGCAGGAGAGCAAGGAGTCATATGCTTTCATGCTACATCATATTCAACCAACCAGTGACATGAGCTCAGTTTTTATTTTCTATGCTGTCTTTCCCTTTTCATGTTTGCACTTAAGTCAAATTAAGCAGAACTGGCACATATAACTTTCATTTAGCTATTTGCTAATATGACTTCTGTATTTCACCATCACAAGGGCTTTTCGCACAGTATTCTCCCCTAAGAGCTACCAAGTCTTATAAACCTTCATTTTTACTAAAACTTTCCATATAATTAGAATAATCCACCACTAACCAAATGCTTGCTTACTATTATTATAACAAATCATCCTCATCTCGCACTCAGTAATACTGGTTTCATAAAAAGCATCTAGTTTGCATAATTAATATTATTACTAATTATCACATAGATTGTACATGTTCAGTGCATATTAATATTTATACACTCATTTACTTCAAAGCTAAGTAACCTTGTACATACTTTAATGTTAACCAAATTATAAATGCACACTGTTCCTGAGATATTGGTTTCCCAAAATAGTTAACACTGTACTGCTAAAGATTCTTCTATGAAAAACTCTAACTGAGGCAGCCATCAAATAATGTGTGTTGAACCGTCTCCTGTTTGCCATCTACTTCTTGGAAGTCAAGGCTGATGCCAGGTCTCTGGCTCACAAAGTTCGCAGATGACTATAAATCGGGAAATATCATTGATTCTCTGCACAATACTGGCATCCTACAAGAGGATATAATACAAATAAATGACTAGTGCCAAAACCACGGATCAAAACGGGAACACTTTATAATCCCAAAATTCTGAAATACCGAATTTCAGAATCTCGAGATCATAAAGCCAAAGGCTAACAATACAGAAACACCAGAGGTGTGAAATTCAAAATCCCGAAGTTCGGAGATTTTGAATTAGCGATTCTGGTGTTGCGCTGTATGAATGGATAGATGGAGATTCAGGTAAGTATTTATATTTAAGGGTTTTGTTTAGGGGATTTAGAGTATGTCAGTGTTTTGTGTTACTATGATGTGTGTGTGTGCAAGGGGAATGTAGCTTGTATGGTGGTGTTTTCATATGTGTTTGTGTAGTGCAACCTTGGAGTTAGAATATTTAAGTAGGAGGGGGTGTGGGGGGCGCAGCCCCCCACATGGGGGTGCAGGGGTGCTTGCCCCCCTGCTTGTCTGCAGTGTAGGTTCATGTGTGGGGGGAGTTGTGTGTATGTAATATTTGGGATTTCAAAATTCGCGCTTCTGGGGATTCGGTATTGTAAACCTTCGGCTTTATGATCTCAAGATTCTGAAATTTGGTATTTCAGAATTTCGGGATTATAAAGTGAATCCATCAAAACTTAGTGCAAAGAAATACATTATAGTGTCCTTTGGGAAATCATCCAACCAAGCTCATTACTCCATCAATAAAACACCCTTAAGAGGTGACACAGTAGTTAGGGATATGGCAACATATGTAGCTAGTAATCTGGCCTTCAACTAACATGCAGCCAAGATAGCAGGAAAATCATTCAGTGCCACCCAACTCATAAACAAGAGAATGCATCCAGGTCCAAGGAAGTTATACTACCACACTACTCTGCCCTTATCAGACACATCACTGAGTACAATGCCCCCTTTGGCATTTACCTAACCAGGCACTTGCAACAGCTGGAATGCCCACACAAATTTCTCCCAGAAGAATCCAGGGTATGAATGACCTGTCCTACACAGATCACCTTAAGACCCTATCTCTGTACTCAGTCTCCTTCAGGTTACTGAGAGGTGATCTATGCCTGACATATAAGGCTCCCTTAGATCTAGTTCTGATGGAAATCATGCACATCTACAAAACAAACAGTACCAAAATAACCAGATCCAAGAACCTGCAACATAAATAGGACATGTTAGAGAGATTGGTATGTGTCTAAAAGGATCCCTGCAGTACAGAATAAGCTCCTGAAACATGTGAAGCAGGCTTCATCCCATACCTTATTCAAATGAAACATTGATCATTGGAAGGGAAATTTCAAATTCACCCTGGGTCTGGTCCCATGCCTCTGATGAACAGAGGATGGCAATAAGTAAAGTAATCCCCAACTAACATACCCCCACATAATCCTTAGCTACCTGTTTACCAACATATCCCACCATATAGGCATCTAATGCACTCGGGGACAAAAGTGGGTTTGGTCACATGGCTAGGCTTATAAAGATCCTGGTGGTCATTAGCCTAGTATAAATATATGAACATGTGAATTTTCGCAAAACTCAGGAAGTCTCTTAAATTTGTAATTCCCTTATAGTTAGTCTCTCTTATTTCAAAAAAGGAATATATTGGCATTTCCTTTACCTTAACAATTTGTTCTTCTCCACTGGAAAAATCCAATATTCTTTGCTTAGAAACATCTTCACTCAACATATACCTCAGCTTATGTCTTTAAATTCCTTAATGGCATCAATAAAGCTCAATAACTGTTGAAAATTTGTGTCCAAGTATTTATGATCCACATGCACTTTTTGACCAGTTAATGTGAATTTTCTCCATAGTTCCCACATTTGGCACACTTGTTCTTTAAAGATATCAGTACAAATTGCACAGGTATAAATATGTGTTTACTATATAAACTTTCAGATTTGGTCAGTAATAGCTGATGCATGTTTTTAATTTCCAGTCATGAGTTTGTAAAACTAGTCAGGTGCACAATCTTAGTTTTCATAACTCCAACAAATCTAGTATTTAATCTCATTCCAATACTCAATCTTTGATGATCCATATGAGCCTTATCTTCCATTGCAATTCATTTCCGAGCTTTTCTTTCTGCTGAGCTACCCCATACTTGTACATGTATTATCAACTCAAGCTGTGTGCAGTTTTCTTGTGTAGTTTTCCAACAGTCTTAAAATATGCTGCAAGACCATTTCCCTTCTTGAATCCCTTCAACTGACTCATTTTTTTATCATCCACAAAATACTATTGTGGTGTTTGCTTCTCATTTTAACAGTTGTCATTACATACTTCCTCCTCTATAATCACATGTTTAGCTAAAGTTTACATTTTCTCTTCCAATGTTCAAATTGCAGCACCTGCACACTTGATAATTTTATGAAAATGCATTGAATAATCTTCTATAACATGCCAGTAACATAATTCAGCTATATACTGAGTTTTAAGTCTGAAACAAGTCACATCTATATGTTTGCTGTGAAGCAAATAATGAAACACAAGACAGGCAAACAGCTGAGTCTACTGTTGGTAGTCACAAATATAGGACCATGCCTCTGAACAAATTTGTAGCAAATTTTATTCTCATGTATTCTGCATCACTGCATATGATTGATTGGGGTAACAAAAATCAAGTGACATAAGACATCCATTTTTAGGAGGAGTACATAAGCTTTATCTGTGTTGAAATGACAGTACAGTGATATTCTGGACATGTGCTGCATTGTTCACTTTAAACAGAAGTAATATTCTATTCCTAATGGAAACCAAGTATAATGTAGTATGCTAGTCTCTCACTTTTAAATTTGGGTAAACCCTTCATTAAGTGCCTATGTATAAAATGTCATTAGTCGGACCCCCCTTTAGACTTCATAATATAACTGAAAGAGTTAACTTGGACAAGAATGTACAAAAATGTAAAAAAAAAAAATCACTTAAGGTTGCCTTTTTTCTCTTAAGGATTTAAATGTAACTTAATGCTGAAAATGATCCCAGCAGGTTTGCCTCTACAATACATGGAAATTTTCACATTTGTAGAGATAAATATATTCCCTTTTCTGAAGAAATATGTATAATGTTTGTTTCTTAAGTAATATCAACTTAATACTGAAATATTCAGGGCATGGGCTGCATCCCACACCCTGAACAGGTATTATATTCTCATATGTCCTTATGAGTAAAATGTAACTTACCAGGCTATCTCAGTAAAGTGACTATAGGTGCCTGTTTCTAAGAAGCAGTGCCATAACCTCCAGTGAAAATACTTGATAAAACTTTCAAGGATTTACACTTAGATTCTCAAATGCAAAATACACCTAAAGTGTCCTATTCTTAGGGAATTTAACTGCTACTTGTTGCTGAATTTTTCTCTATAATATTGCCCCCCACACACACACACTTAGAACAGGATGTCTTGGCTATGGCATATTTTTAGTGATAAAAGTACCACTTGCTGGAAAAATATGTATTTTATTTCACTTTTGATATAATAACTACTCAGTCTAAATATATTATGATCGTGTGTTGTTCCTTCCAATGGTAAAGATAAATTATTTACCCTCCTCTTTCTAATGGAATCTAAATGTAATGCAACATTGCAATTTTTACATGTTCTAATGGATGTTCATGCATTTATTTAGGGATGGTTATCAATTTATAGATATATGTCTGAAACATATGTAATATTTATTTTGTATTTTTACAACAACAATGGTTATTCAGTTGTAAACTATACTCATTGTGTACTTCTATGGATAAAGGTAAGGGAAAAAATGCATGATGAATTTCTGAGTGCCAGTTCACAATTTCTGATTATTTTATTTTTTTCTGAATGAGCTTATCAAATGGTTTCAAATATCACTTTCAGGACAAATAAATAATAGTTTTAATTCTTATGCTATAAAGATGCAGTATATTTACAAGTTTATATATTATACGTTTATTCATGAGTAAAAGGAACATCTGCATACCTTTTGTGAATTTAATCTAAAGACGTTTGCAGTAGGAATTTTTTTAAATTATATTAATAACGTACTAGTATGAAAACTAGAAAATGGTATTTGCCTTCATTGTATTTATGAAATAACCTGACACTAGTTTCAGATCCTTTCATGAATATACTGCTCCAGCAGAATATAGTTCCTCTGACAGGATGCATCTCCTTAGACTATGGAGAAGTTACAAAAGCTACATATAAAAGCTGGGATGATTCTTTTTTTTTTTTTTTTACATAAGACCCTTTCACGCAGAAAGACACACATTTGTATTGCCCTTGAAAAAAACATATAAATGACTGTTTGAAGTAATGAAGTGTTAGTTTCACATACTACATTCCCCCACTTCAAAGATGTCCAGCCTCAGACATTTCAGTCTACTACAAGTGAAAGAACTAATTCCACTTCCCCACCCCCAAAGATAGACATGTTTTACTGTGTACATCTTTGATGTTTGACTGTGAGCAGAGGGAAATAAATAATGACAACAGTAATGCAATTTGGCTTGTTGCCCTCATACTCAGGCTTTGTGCCTCTATTATAAGTCATATCAATGATCATTTAACAGTCATCAAGTAATCTTATATATATCTTATATATCTTGCCTTCACACACAGCACAGCCTGAATCTCCACCCATACAAAATTGACTGTGTACACCTCTGATGTTTGACTCTGATCAAACTGGAAAAATAATGCCACATTAATACATTTCAGCTTGTTTCTGTCATACAGACATTGCCCCTTCTTACAAGTTATACTGGTAATCACTTGATGTAACTATTCTTTGCTTTCTCACACAGTTTGCCCTTCCACCCTCAAAATTCCCATGATCTGCCGGTGCACCTTGTGTTTTCATGGTATTATTATCTAAGCCAGCTCTGTGGTGCACAGGGAAATTGCCCTGCATATGATACAGGAGACTTGGAGTTAAACAAAAGCCGCATTGCTGAAGAAGCTAGCTGAGTTGGGATTGAACCAAATGGACTACGCTTCCTCAAGTCTTCTGGGGGAAGTGGGATAGAATACAATCCTTATGTGTACTAGTTTCCATTGTTAAAATTGGATAGACTTACATGAGTGTGTCTTCCCTAAAAGAAAGCAGGGATGTCTACAGGTTTACATCACTTGCCTGAGTGAGTTACAGACCTATCCTATCACACAGTGTACATCCTCCAGTGGTAAACCAACTGGAAATGTGTGAAAGACTTAAATTTGATGGAAATACCCCTACCCGGTGTAAATGACTCCTTTGATGGGAATGCATGGTACAAACAGCTATCACCCAGAAGAGAATGACTGAGTTAATAGACCATATGGGAGTCTATATAGTGAAGCATGGGATTACCCCCCAAAAGAAAAAGTTAATATTTGGTCTCCTGCCAGAAGCAGCAGTTTCTGTTGGTGTTTGAACCCCTCACCTCCCACTTCTACTCATGGTTATATGCAAAAGTAAGTAAACGTTTTATACAGGGCATTTCTTTGTGTGCTTTACCCTATAAGCACTGACCACCACAAATTTATCCTGCCAGTATTTTTTTCTTAGTTACCTACTGGAAGAGCATATGAGCTCCAAAGACTAAAGCATCTACTTCCTCGGTGATCTCGAGTGGAATGACTACAAAAATCACTGGGTAAACACTGGTACTGGTTGCTCTGAGCAGTCACTGACAGTACATACCTCACATATTAACAGGCCATGGATTAATCCATAGTAAGTAAACAGGATTTAATGTGCAGCCAATCAATGCATGCTTAGCAAAATAAAGAGCTGTGTTATGTAAATACACTATCCAACAGGTATGCATATAGTTCCCTGCCAGCACTTACATGTTATTATACAATGTCTCCTCTAAAATGTGCATGCTGATTGGCCAGCCCAACCAGCGTGCCCATTGTAAATCCCTCAATATACTAACGGAAAAAGGTCCGGTCGCCCGGACTTTTTCCGTTAGTATAAAACACTGTCTCGCTATGTTAAAAGAGTTTAACATAGCGACACAGGTTTAAAAAAAGCAACGCAGATCTCCGTTGCTTTTTTTAAAGCTGTCTCGCTATGTTAAACTCCTTTAACATAGCGACACAATGTAAAAAGCAACGGAGATCTTGCGATCTCCGTTGCTTTAACCTGTCTCGCTATGTTAAAGGAGTTTAACATAGCGAGACAGCTTTAAATAAACAGCGGAGATCTGCTTTTTTTAGCTGTCTCGCTATGTTAAACCCATTTAACATAGCGAGAGCAACGGAGATCTTGCATTCTCCATTGCTTTTGCCCACAACTCTGATGTACTGCGTAGGCATGCACAGTACATCAGAACTGCCATGAACACCAGACAGCTGCAGAAGGGCAGCAAAGAGGCATTCTACAATGCCATTATTTAAGAAAAGTAATTATTTCTTTTCTTAAATAATGTCATTAATATAACAATAACCCACTTCTGGGTGTGGTAATGCTGGATTTACCCACGGTTGTCTTTGTTTGGTCCCTCGGGCTTCGCCCTCGGGACCAAACCACGCCAACCGTGGGTAAATCCAGCATTACCCACACCCAGGCGTGGGTTATTGCTATAATAAATAGTGCAGCATTTTATAGAAGGATGTTCATTCATTTGTAGCTACATAATGGCAATTATTTTATTGGTAAATTAACTGTGGTAAAAAAATACTTACCTCTAAAAATTGACTACAGTCAGAAAATACTTATCTTGAAAGTGCTGTGACTCAGGGAAAGTATTTTTCTGTTTTAAAACTGTAATATATATATATATATATATATATATATATATATATATATATATATATATATAATATATATATTAAGATTAGAAAATATACCAGAAAAACAAGTTGTCTTTGCTGCTGTAGTTATGTTCTTGTTGGTAGGTGCCAGTAGAACTATTCATCTCTCATAGTTCTGTAGTTAATAACTTAAACTTTGAATTTTGTCATGTCTGTCTGTTACTAAATTCTTATATAAAAATAGTTGTTAGGGAAAAACATGCTGCTTTGTTGTGACCAAATGTAGTAAGTCTGTCAATTTCTTCTGCCTCCATTGGCTGATAGGTATCTCCTATTTGCCTTCTTAACACCCCAGTACTCATCCTACCAGCATAGCTCTCCTATGTCAGGCTTATCCTATGCCTTCTACTGCTTTTGATTAGGCCATGGCTTAAGGCCTACTTTTCCACCTTCAAAACAAAGAAGAGTATTATTATTTTTTTTCTTTTCTTGCTCCACGCACTTAAAATATTCACATCTACCGTGTGATATCATTCTGTTCTATGCATCTTTTTCCTACAGTCTTACCAGGTCAGTAAAGTGTGTGCTGTTGCCACTGTCTCTCATCCCAATAGCCCTCCACAGTTATGTTTTCTTTCAGCTTCTTCTACTTTCTGCATCCTTGCACCTCTGTTTTCCCTTTCCTATACATAACTTGTTGAATCTTCCCCTTGATGGTACACTGCCTTTGTATCCACACCACTTCCCACATATTTCCATTTCCTTTGACATCTCCATGACAAGTTTGTGATATTTAATATAATATGGTAAACCTTCGGTTTAAGCACTATTTTAGATACTTATAGACTGCTGCAATTGCTATAGACTGCTGCAATTGCTGCTTAATTTTGCGTTTGTATTACTATTTGAATACATTTCAGTGTCAGCAATATTACCTCCCAGTGTTTTTACTTGTTATAGTATAGTCTTGCATGTGTGGTGACATTGTTGTCTTCTGTGTTTCCATAGTCCCAAAAAAATGAAATAAATATACAAACAATGAAATACAGACCATCTACCATTCTGATGGCAACATGACAATCATATTATGTAATAAAATTACATGGCAGTAGAACTTCCACAACTTTAGCATCCATTGCATATCACAGATGGCATTTCCCTGAACCATTAAATTACTTCCTTTCTTTTTTGAGACAAAGTTCTGCTTCTCTCTCTGTATTTTTTAAAAACATGGAGTGGAATGAAAGTGTTTGCTCTGCTGAGCCTGTATATATCATGAAACAACTTATTTGCAGAACAAGACAGCAATAGTTGCACTCACTGTGTGTTACTCTGCATGTGCAGGAAGCAAATTTGCTTCTTTTGTCATTTTTTTCATTCCACTAAGATGTTGTCAGTGTCTTAAGATAATCTGGTATCTGCCCATCCACTTCTCCAGATCTCTGCACTGCAGCATCTTTTGGGGGAGGGTCAAAAACATGCTGGACATGTTATTTCCATCAAAGGAAATTAGCCTGCATCAAACGTTTCAAAATCTTGAATTCTGACCTGCCCTATGCATTCCACTGCAGAAAGCTAGCAAGCAGGCATTACTTGATTTCCATCTGGCATCTGCCCTTAAATATTATAGATAACTTCTTTTAGAATAGCAAATAAGAAGCTCTCCCAGATGCCTAGAAAGATGCCCCTTTTACTATGTTTGGGCAGAGGCCTCACTAATGCTTTGATGTCTGGTCTGTCTTAATATCATGTTTACATCCCCACAGCAGCTAAAATCAAAATATTCTTCTCTCCCCCTGAATAAATTTACTTTTCTTACCAGTATCACAAGGGAAGTTTTGTTTTCTGCTTTTAAGCTTGCATGCAGACTTAACCTCTATAAGCTCTAATAGGAGATAACTAGACTTGCACCCTAGTACTGAACTGGAACTTCTTATGACATCACCCTCCAAAGAAAGGAGTACTTACTTTACTTTTGTATAGTGTAACGCAACACTTAGGGTCGTGAGTAATGTCACTTATCAGAGCATTCAGTCTGCATGTTAAATAAATACCTGCAAAGCGCCTGCATAGCAAACAGAATGCAAACTGCATTAACAGTCTTTTCATCATTCACAGCTGAATTATGTGCAAATACTTAAAGAAATAAACACATGCACTGAACAAACCTCATTTCAGCTGTTGCCTGTAGTAACCTGTCTGCAACATTTCTTGCTGCTTGTCTTTAAATGACTTTTTATGCAAGTGTAGAACTAATACCACAGGGAATACCTTGAAAAACTGAATATTTAGACATAGAGAATCACTGAAATTCATGAAGCAGTTGTTTGGCATTTATTTTAAGCCATTATTTATGGAATACTGCTGAAAAATGGATTAGGTATGCAAAATAATGGCACTGCTCAGTCTTGAACAACTGTAATGTTTTATTATCAGGTGTATAATAAAGGTGACGTACAATGCATGTCAGAAGAGCTAGATGCATGAGTAGCTGCTGCTTTTCTTGTGTTGTCATGCCTATGTTATATTACACGGGTTTGACAGAGCAGTGTTTAGCAAAGGCAAACACACACACACACACACACACATATATATATATATATATATATATATATATATATATATATATATATATGTGTGTGTGTGTTGATATATGGGCTCTGTTGATTTGCTTAACAGGGAGTTTACTCAACATCTGTTTAATCGACTGCATTTGGTCAACTATTCCGATAGCTGACAGGTGTGTGAGAGTGACAATCCCCAGGTAGGGGAATATTCCATTTCCCCTTGGACTGTGCTGTCTCAGACTTAGTATATATAATTAATGGGTGGTGTGGGGATGTTGTTTATGTTTCTTTCTTTCTTTTTTTTTTTAAATAATATTTGCATGTGCCAAGAAGCAACCTTAGTGCATGTGTACTAGGAAGCTGATGTTTCCGTTTTCGACATACAGTGATTTATCTTCAGGATATTTTCATTTTTGTTAGTCGATCAACTGAAGGTAATTAGAGCAGTGCTTAGAAAAGAATAAAGCACACAAACATTCCCCTGGGTTATCTCTGCAGCTATTTTGGGTGTATGTCTCTTTGATTTCATTAGATACAGATTCAGTTGTGTGACCACATCACAAGTCAGATAAACACATCACAGTAGTCAACTCATAAGCAAAATTCAGAGCTACTTTAAAACAGTGCAATATTTCTAACCTGAAAATA
This sequence comes from Protopterus annectens, assembly GCF_019279795.1. NCBI lineage: Eukaryota > Metazoa > Chordata > Ceratodontiformes > Protopteridae > Protopterus > Protopterus annectens. Next base: position 246,457,141 of record NC_056746.1, on the reverse strand, counting down.
AGAACACTTTAAATTATTCATGAGCTACAGAATCATTCACTTGAGTAAGATCTCTACTGAGGAATCTTCAGGCTGACCTCAGGTCAGGTGAGGGGTAAGCAACTGCATACTGACTGGCTCTGAAGTCTCTGGTCCCTGTATAGCCTATTTAGAGTGTAACGCCACCTATTTGTGAATCACATCTTAGTGCAACACAGGTCATGATGTCCCTCTCTGTAAAGTTTTTTTTTGTTTTTAATTTGCACTTCCTTAGCTCAGCAGAAGACTGGAAAGTTACAGGTGGCAGCAGGAGTCAGTCCTAGTCCTACAGATCAGACTGTTTTGTTTCTACACATTCTTCATCACATGCTGTCCCAGGGAGTGACAGAACTAGTTCCTAGTCCCAAAAAAGGAAAATGCTTGGAAACCAGTTCTGGATCTTTCTTTCCTAAACCTGTCTGCGATGCCCAAATTCAAAATGATGTCACTTCACAACCTGTTGCCTCTTCTTCCTCACTCAAGTTTCCTGATAACACTAGACTTAAAATATGCTTATCATCACATTCTTCTTCATCAAGAATTCAGGTGTTTCTTAAGGTTGTGTGTGTCTGGATCACATTATTAGTTCTCACCCTTTGGACTATCCTCTGCACCAAGTGTGTTTACAAAGTGTCTAGCTCCATTTATAGCTCATTGCAAGCTACAGGGTATCCACATGTTTCTGTATTTTGATGACTTGCTTATCTTTGTAGAGTCTTTTTCATAATGTCATGAATCTCTTTCTTTGGTTAGAGATCTCTTGCACAAGCTGCGATTTCAAGATAACATTCAAAAGTCTTTCTTGACTCCCTCACATTGTGTTACTGGGATATCAACTAGACACCTCAGTTCAAAGAGCATTTCATCCACAGGAAAAAATAGATCTTTATTTAGATCTGTTTTTAAGTTTTTCCACTCAGACTTCATTCAGTGAGGGAATATCTCAGGATTTTTGGTCTCGTGGCATTTATGATTCTCATGATACCCCTGGAAAGACTCCAAATGAGAAAGGTACAGTGGTATCTGAAATCTCTTTAGTCCCAGCATCAACACCCTTTATCTTTTCAGATCCTAGTACTGGGGTTTGTCAGAAAAGAAACCACTTGGTGAAGACAACAGCTCTCCTTAAATCAGGAAATCCCCTTCTCCTTCTCTTCTCCAAAGCAGTCGGTCACCACAGATGCTTCAGACTTTGCATGACAAGCAGTTTCAGGACAGATAAAAATGCAGAGGGTGTGGGACACCAAGGACGGATGCTAGCACATAAATATCAAGAAGATGCCTGCCCTGATCAAGGCACTTAATTCTCTGAACCATCTTTGGTCCTAGGACCTCTTCAAGTGGATACAGACAATATCACAGTCATGTGATACATCAATAAACAAGGAGGGACCCAGGTCAGAACCTGGGCCAGGACCTTTTGCAGACTAGCCATGCCAGCTTGGGATATAGCTTCACAGCACAATCTCACTCTACAGGCATCCTACATTCTGACAGAGCAAAACTGTGTGACAGACAAATTGAGCAGGACCAAGTCAGATCCTCAGAAATGGAAACCCATGCAATGAGTCCTGGAAGACAGATATCTTTTCTTTTCTTTGGACAGGAATGTTCATGTGTGCCTTTCCACCCTTTCCACTAATATCTAGGGCACTTCTGAAGATTCAGAAAGACTCTTCCGATATCATTGTGGTGACTCCCTTCTGGCCCAGGCAATCATGGTTCTTTCCTCTTTTGGAAATGGCCAGGGGGCAGTTACAACAACATTTCTCACATAATGGATCTACTCACACAAGAACAGTGGTGCTTGATACACCCCAACATCAATCATCTTCAATTGACTGCCTGGAAGATAGGGTCTTAATTCCTTTTCGATACCTGTTTTCTGAGGATGTGCATCAAGTACTAATAGAAGCAAGAAAGCCTGCTACTAGAAAGTCATATATTAGCAAATGGAAAATGTTTTCTAGTTGGTGCCAACAACATAAACAGCACCCATTCAGGGTTTGTTATTCTCTGGTTTTACAACATTTGTGTGAGTTACTACCTTATGGACTTTCTTATTCCTCTATCAAGGTTAATTTATTGGCCATTTCAGCATATCTGCTCATGGAGTTCCTCTTTCAAGGCAGTCACATGTGAAAATATATTTGAAACGAGTTTTGCATACAAGGCCTCGAAGTAAACTGGTAGCCCCTCCTAGGGATCTTAATTTTGTGTTGGAGATACAAACACTTTCTCCATTTGAACTAGCTAATCTGGTTGACTTTAGGTTCTTAACATGGAAAACAGTTTTATTGATTACTCTGACTTCTGCAAGAAATGTATCTGAGTTGCAAACTCTTATGGTGACTCAACCCTACCTCATTTTCCAGAAGGACAGGGTTTCTTTGAGAAGCAATCCTTCTTTTATGCCTAAAATGGTATCTGAGTTTACTTTAAGTCAAACTATCCATCTCCCATTTTCTTTCCTGACTCTAGAAATGAGGGAGAGAGAGTAATATATACCTTGGATGTCCACATACAAGGTGGGGGCTATTTTAACAGAACTAAATCTTTCAGATCATCGAATCATTTGTTCATTTCTTGTGAATGTAGGAAGAAAGGACAACTGGTATAAAAACAGACTATTTTCAAATGGTTGTCCAAGGCTATTATCTTTTGTTATGCTCACCATAGCAAATCTATTCTAGGCAGAGCCAAGACCCACTCTACAAGCACTTTGGCTTCTTTGATGACGTTTTGGAAAGGGTTGGATTCTAGACACATTTTAGAAGCTGCTATTTGGTCCTCTATGCATACTTTTACAAAGCACTATAGCTGGATTCATTCTCTAGGTCTATTTTCTGTTTTGCTAGGATCATTCTCCAAGGGCTCTTCCACCCTTCTCCTTCCATCTCCCAAATATAGTTAGCCATGGTAATCTACTCATATACCTAAGGCTACTGTAGCAGTGATCAATATGAAGACCGCAGTATAGTTGTGTAAGTTAAACTTACAATAACATTAGATATTTGAATGATCACTGCTGCAGTAGGTGCTCCCTCCCTCCATTCCCCTTGTTTTTTGTTTTGTTTTTTTTATGTCAGGGAGTGGACATTTATTTTTTGTTATTCCTAACCTTGTCATTTCAGGGTTCAGCCCTCCTCTCTCTCCCACTCTCTCTCTCTCTGCCAACAGGAAAACCCTAAAGGGCTTCATGCACTAACTTGTGTTTTAGTCAGCTCAGCTTGAGCTGCTTGACAGTTTGGGCATGTGAAATGTGCCATGAAGCTTTAGAAGCTGTCCAGCTGTTGCATCCTTGGCAGGATGTAACCAATGTAACTAAGGCTACTGTAGCAGTGATCATTCAAACATCTACTGTTATGGTAAGTTCATCTCACACAACTGTACTTTTATGGATGATAAAAAAACATATTAAGCAACCTCACAATAACTTCCAGGTGCTGTTGAATATTAATTGCTCATATCAATAAACTTGGAAAAAGAGACAGTAACCAGTCAGGGAATTTGTTATAAGCTATGTTTGCATAGACTATTAAAAGGTTACTGTGAATGAACTGGTGGTAAATTGAGAGTTGTCACAAATGGCAGATAGCCAGATCACAGTTAGTGAGATCTGCCCATTTCATCCCATCACTAGGGTGAGGGTAATTTGAGAGAGGCAGATATTCAAACAGCCATAAGGAGTGGTTTGACATTTTCTCCTTTTAGCAGGAAAAAAAGGCAATGAGTGCACCATGAGCTGAAGTCAAAAGTAAAATAACAAGTAAATCCAAAAGGTCTTCTTTGTATTTAAAATCCTCGTTTATTACAAAAGATAAAACTGCAGGAGATATTCATCAGACATAAAGAAAATGCTGAAACTTTCCTCTTATAAAGCATTAATTGTTATGATGTCATTAGTAATTGGAAGTTAAAATTTAAAGAAACAGACATACAAACATAAAATATAAAATATAAAATATAAAATATAAAATGCATTCTGAGTTAAAACATTGTCTAGAGCAGAGAATATATTTTACATAAATGTATGTTTCAGTGGCCTTGCCCAAACTTATGGGCTTGTAATTTGACAATCCACTTGCCTTCCCTTTCTTCAATTCTGTATGCATCAGTATGCACCAATTCAAGAACCTGGAATTTGAATGTGTGATCGTCACCTAACTCCACAGTGTGTTTAGCTATATGGCATAGATATGCTCTCTGATACGTTCTCTTAGGGATCTGGTTGTCATGCCCACATAGAACTTCCTGCATACTTGGCACTCAGCTAAGTAAACCAAGTTGATAGACCTACAGCTCGCATGGTGCTTAAACATATAGTTCCTGTGTGTTTCAGGATGTGTGTAGTTATTAGTATTGGCAACATATTTGCACTGGTTGCAAGATGAGCAAGCAAAAGTACCACATTGTAGTGACATGAGGTTTATCATAACAAAGTAGCCTATTTAGCATGTTTCTATAGGCTACTCGAGGTGTGCTATCAACTAAGGACCTGATATCATCATCTATCATAAGAAGATTCCAATGTTTATTGAAAATCTTCAAAATGTGTTTGTTCTTGTTAGTGTAGGGAATTAGAATCCTATTGGGATTAAATTTGAACACTGGGATTTGTGTCTTTGATGATGATCATTGCCTCTCTTAGTGTCACACTCAGAGATGGCTTCATGTACAGAGTTCTTGTTGTAGCCCCTAGATATAAATTGGTTGGCTAAATCTGTTTTCTGTTGTTGGTATGCTATCTGTGTAGAAGTCAGTTTGGAAGCCCTCAAGGCTTGATTCTTAACAATATTTTTGTAGATGTGTTGGGGATGCATGCTTTCTCTAGTCTTGGCACATTGGGAACAGTTGTTTGTGTTTAACGAAAATTCTGAATTTGTCAAGTCATTGATATTCTACAACAGGTTTGTAGATGATGTGTTCTTTCTTTGGGGAGGAACAGTTGAGCACCTTTTTGATTTCATCAGCTATCTCAATGCCACAACTGATTTCTTGAGTTTTGACTATACTTACTCCAGTGACCGCATTGACTTCCTAGATGTGAGTGTCTCTAGGAACAATTATGGTTTTGAAACTGAACTTTTCAGGAAGAGTTGCTGGAGGAACAACTTACTACATAGAGAAAACAAAGCATCCCCCACACATCTACAAAAATATTTAAGAATCAAGCCTTGAGGGCTTCCAAACTGACTTCTACACAGATAGCATACCAACAACAGAAAACAGATTTAGCCAACCAATTTATATCTAGGGGCTACAACAAGAACTCTGTACATGAAGCCATCTCTGAGTGTGACACTACCATCATCAAAAGACACAAATCCCAGTGTTCAAATTACACTAACAAGAACAAACACATTTTGAAGATTTTCAATAAACATTGGAATCTTCTTATGATAGATGATGATATCAGGTCCTTAGTTGATAGCACACCTCGAGTAGCCTACAGAAACATGCTTCATCTTGCAACCAGTGCAAATATGTTGCCAATACTAATAACTACACACATCCTGAAACACACAGGAACTATATGTTTAAGCACCATGGTCTATCAACTGGTTTACTTAGCTGAGTGCAAGTATGCGCAGGAAGTTCTATGTGGGCATGACAACCAGATCCCTAAGACATATCTATGCCATATCCAAGGCCACTGAAGCATTAATGTCTACACATACATTTATGTAAAATATATTCTCTGCTCTAGACAATGTTTTAACTCAGAATGCATTTTATATTTTATATTTTATATTTTATATTTTATGTTTGTATGTCTGTTTCTTTAAAACACTATTCAACATCACAAAATAATTATTCATAAGAGGAAGTTTCAGCATTTTCTTTATGTCTGATGGCGACTTCAGCTCATGCCTGCTGATTTGTTGTTTCTGAGGAGAGTGCTTTACCTGGCAGTGTGTTTCCTTTTTATTTTCTCCTTTTAGTTACACCCTATCCCTAACTTACACACTCCTGGTAAGGTATAGAGGAGGGGCAGGCAAGTGGTAGACAGCAGGGGATGTTCAGTCATGTCTTCAAGGGGTGCTCCCTCCATGCATCCATGCTGCACCCCCCCCAGGAGATGAACAGTGAGTATTTTGGTTTCCACCAGGAAGTTAGCACTAATATGTATGTTCCTGAGTAAACACAATCCCTCCATATGTATGTTCCTGAGTAAACACAGTCCCTCCATATATATGTTCCTGAGTAAACACAGTCCCTCCATTCCTTCCTGTCTTCCCCCTTAGCAGACATGAGCAGCCCAGACCTTTTCACCTCCTCCCTCCCTGCTTGGTTATTCCAATACTGGGGCTACTAGTCAAACCCTCTCCTCTTAGAACACAGTTAGGAATATGTGCCTCAGTGCAGGCTATATAGTTAGGGAGACCTATTGCTCTACATCAAAAAAGGGTCAAGAAGTATCAACTGCATTCTCATACAGGGATAAAACCCTAACTATGAGCCAGGTGATCTGAGTTAAAAGAGCAGTTCAAGCATAAAAGGAGCTTACTGGGGAGAGAGACAAATGATGAGACAAGTCTGCCTGTCTCTCAAAGTGGGGAGAGTGCAGGACTGTGCTGGGGTATCCAAGAGGCATGATTATTAGTAGGTAGTGGGGGTCATAGACTGGGTAGTAGCAATTCTGAATAAAGTGGGGGAAGAGTATGTGACTAGGCTGGGGTATGTATGCAAGAGGCATCATTACTAGTAGAGATTTGGGGTCATTGAAAGAGTAGTAGCAATTGTGAACATCTGGCACGGGCTAATGAGATACATGTGACTAGAGAGGAAGGGCATGTTGTGTTGTGTAACACCCGTGCATGTCCCCTCCAGCTGACTTACTTAGGGGAAAAGTTGGGGCCCCCTCCTTCTTTCAACTTTAGTGTCTGCCTGCAATAAGGGGGGGGCTTACTTTCCTCTCTAGTCTGTGGCTACAGGGCATCCTAAGCCTGTGTGGTCATTCTTGTTTGGAGAGACATGGCCTAACCAGTGAAGGGATACTTCCAGGCATACCTCTCAAGTGTACCTCATTTGGGGTCTTAAAAAGTTCATGTTCCTCGAAGTTCCTCAAAGTTCCACATTGAAAGAGTCTGTCACACATTCAGTGTTAGGAATTTTTTAAGTGAAATCCACGGTAAATAGAAATTAATCATATTAATTCATTAAAGGGTCTTCTTTATAAGTAAAACCAGCATATTTTAACCATCCTATGACCTTCCTAGTTGAAGTTGTTAGCTAGCCGTTAGTATGTGTTCCACATTTTGCCCATTTTTTCCACATTATGAAGGCAAGTGTTCCTCATTTTGGAGATGGAAGGTTGAGAGCTATGCTTCCAGTTATTGCCTCAAAAGTAGTGGTCTTGGGATCTATGGTGTATGTATGGGAGAGTGAAATCAAATGTGCCTGCCTCTTCACAGACCCACATGTCTATTTCTCTTTCTGGAAATTATAAAAAGGTTCAGCAATGAATAACTTGTAAATAAGAAACTGTTCTGTGGATTCTTGACATTGTAGAAAGATGTCATAAAAGGCATTCAAACAATTCCCAATTATCCTTGCCTCTGCCAACATTTTTGTCTGTTTCTGTAGTGCTCTCTCCAGTGTCTTCCTGCTAAGCATAGAATTACTTTTAAAGTCTTGGTGTTTAAGCCTCTGTATGATCAGGGCTGCAGCTATTTGAATGAGCTGTTGGTATTCTACTATCTTTCTCATGGCCTGCTCTCATATGCTATGGGTCTGCTGATGATTCTCATATTCAGACTCGATTCCTCTGGGCTTAGGCCTTTTTTTCCACCGATCTCCAGACCTGTAGGATTCACTGTCCCACTAATATCTTCAGTGCACTTCAATGCCCTAATTTAGGAGGTGCCTTAAGATATACATTATCTAGAAAGCTTTTTAGGTCCCTTTTCACCTCAGGTACCTGTGATACTGAGGTTTTAAAGTTGTTTACTAATGATTATGTTGCTTGCAACATGCTATTAATATACACATAAATAATGCTGATTAATTGATTATTTGACACATAGTGTATTCCTGTCTTGCAAACTGTGCGACTTCTTGAACTGAAGTTATTTTGTTTTTATAAATGTGTCCCGACCCTATGTGTTGCCTGCATTCTTTGTGTGGTGCTATTAGCTTGTAAAACAATGGCACAGTTCTTTTCATGAGGATTTCACCTTTAACCGGGCCATCATTAGAGAATTAGGCCATTATCAGAGAATTGCTTTGATTTACTAAAGTTTCTTTATAGGTGACATCTAATGTGTCTTGTTAAAATGGAAAATGTATTGTTTTGTTTAGAGATTATAGCCAACAAAAAGATAGGCACTGTACCCTAAAAATATACTGATACTGGCTTCGGAGAAAATGAAAGAAAGCATTATTTTGGAGTACTGCCATCTTAATTTAATAAACAGAGAGAGAGGACACTGAAAAAAATGGAAAGACCCGCAGTAACATATTATGGAAATGTGATGTGTGTGACGACCTGCCACTGGACCAGTAATCAAGGAGCCTCAATCCTCACCACTGGCAAGAATGGGGTACGTACACTGGGAGGATGACAGGTACACACACAGTATTTCCAGATGCAGGTCTCTGCATCAAGTACAATTTCCCTTAAGAGCACACAGAGACCACAGTCAGTCCGGGGCTGATTTCTCCCTCTTTCTCCAGATCCCCAAAAAGACTCCCCACTGGCACAGCTATAGAGTTGAGATCTCAGCTGAACGGCCAAGCCAAGACCGCCAGAATCCTCTCTGTCCAACCAGTGCATGTCCCTGCCCAAGTAGCTCACACACACACTCTTTGAGGTTTTATTTATTTACACACGTGCGCGCGCGCGCGCACACACACACACACACACACACACACACACACACACACACACACACACACACACACACACACACACACACACACACCCCTGGGAAAGGTTGGAACAGGTTTACTAGCTATGCCTCCTTCTGTCCACACTATAAGGTAGTTATTACTGCTACCAGCCAACTCCTTATCAGCTACTTTAAGGCCCTTCACAAAGGGTGTCCAGTCTTAATGTATAATGTAATATTAATACAAATGGTAGTTTAACCAAGAGCAAGGCTATTAAGAGTGGCACACTGTATCACCAAACAATTATGCACTCTCAGATCAGTCACAATGAAAGGTTTAAATATATTTAATAATAAATAATAAAAGAACAAGACAATACTAAATATATATTGACAGTGATATCAGAGTTCAAAACCACAGGAAATATTTAAAACAACATTGCAGGACAGTCTCAAGTAAATGAAAAAAATCTAAACTATGCTTCACTATATTCCTGACTGAATCTAAGAGAATTACTATACCCTAGTTAACTTACTTAAGGGCAAGGCAGATGTGATGAATGGATCTTCTAGTTCTTGTCAGGTCCAAGGCAGAATACAGAATGTCCTATATCTCTAAGAGACCTCTCAAATTAATATCTCAGATATTATTGCTGGGATAGCTTGCAGAATGACATCATTTCTTATCATCTAACTCTATCCCAGATGAAACTCTCACTGTTGAAAACTAGCTGTATTTAGCATCTACGTGTGAAAATACATAGACCTCAGATCTTTGGCACATGCTGGAATTCATAAAACAATTACCTTCCTTCATGTATTCAAAACTAGTAATTAGTAATTAGTTCACATTAAAGACAACACAGGGAGCTCCATGGTATAGACATTCAGTCTCTTGCTGCCATAAAGTAATTTAATTTTCAGCTATTTTTCTGAAATTTACTAGACTGAGGTTAACCCCCTGTATCCCAGTTTCCACTGTTAAAATATATACATTTAAAGTTACAATAGTGCATGTACATTTCTGTTCTTTTCCAGTAGGGAACACTGTGCTTACATTTTAAGCACTCTGCAAAAACCTTTTCAACACATACTCTGTACCAGTTTGATATACACATGGGACACAGTTCTAATACATTTGTAACACAAGCATCTTATATAAATCATGTTGATATTCACAAATGACATATAATAATTTACAAAATTCCAGCCAGCTGGGCTGGCAGTATCTCTTTTTGTCACAATGTGCATTATAGAAAGAAGTAGTTCTAACTGAAAAATCAAAGTGTCAGTGCAGTGTCCTTCATCATACTACTGTGGAGTAGCATAAACTAAAAAACAGTACTAATCACTAGAAGTGATACAGTCATTAGCACTACATATGAGAAGGTTTGATCAAACTTTTATTATTATTATTTTTTTAATTTTGTTGCTGTAATTGAGAGGTCATGGTTATGACTGATAAGATGTAATGATGTACTAATTCAGAACAAGGATTTATTTTACATCTAAGGAGTTTAGTAGACAGATGTCACCTGGTGAATGAAGACACATGCCCACTGGAGAAAGGAACTCCTCAAACTGTGTACAGGTGATGTGCGAGTGGTATACAAGTAATCTACTCTAATTTGCAATACAATACTATTTTTCCTCAATATGCAAAGGTTTAAACATTTATATTTTGAGCATTCTTATTTCTCATTTGGTCTGGCACATAGTATTACATAATTTCAGTCTCCCATTCAAGAAAGTGAGATCTGTGATTGCGAGTCATGTGACTTTCAAAAGTAAAGCATAATTAAAAAAATATAAATAAAAGGACTCTCAAAACTTACTATAACATAATTAATGATTAAAGTAACTTTGCCATGTGACTTTGTCCCCTGCAGTCCCTGACTCAGCCCTGATGCTGCTTATGTATATTAACTCTGAGACTGCTGTACCTCACAAAAGGGAGAATCCTCTGTGGTGACACAATATTGGGCTTTGTATATATTCTTCTTTTTCACACTTTTGTGTCTTGCTATTATGAGGATTGCAATTATGGTGCTCAGAATTTAAGTAGGAATGTATAGTTTCATTAAATTGTGTAACTCTGAGTAAGTCACTTAACCAGTGCTTCCTGGCATCCCATATGGCTAAAAAGTATACCTTCCTGACACATGAGTAAAATAATAAAATAAAATAAAAAATATTATTAAATAACAACAACAATAATAATAATAACAATAATAAGAACCAGTGTCTTAAGCTTCTTGCTAAAGATACAATGGAAGGAATCTCCCACCCTGAGGGTCAGCCATTAAGGAAGAAGAAGGTGAAAAAAGTACGAGTGGAATCTTCCGCTATCCAGCATCTGCCAGGTGTTTTTCCCCAAGGCATTACATTCCCAGAGGCTTGCCTGGTTGTGTTGTTCTGCTGTGACCATGTTGGAGGCCAGTGAGGATCTGGTGGGCAGCAATTCTGAAGAGGCTTTGCAGGCAACCATCTCAGATGTTCAGGGGAACCACTGTTGATTTTTTCTGAGGGGGCCTAGGGGGGTTGCTTTGCCTTTAGTTGGTGAAGAAGTTCCTACTATGGTTCTTGACTATCGCCCTGGGTCTGAGCCTTCTCAGTTTTTTGGAGGGGACATTCCCTTAAAAAAGAAACAAAAACTTAAATATGTTTCTTCTGCTCCTAGGGATCCACAAAGTGAGTGGCAGACCTTTACTGAGGGGCTGTTTACTGCTTTAATGTCCTTAAACTCTCATCACAGGGTTTCAGTTCCTGCTCCTCCTTGGTCCTCTACTCCTCTTAAAAGGCCAAGAGAACAGGATTCTTTTGAGGATGAGTCAGATTCTGATGATGAATCTTTTACTTATACTACTCAAATTCCTTCTGTTTTGGACTCTGGGTTAGAAAATGATGAATCTATTAGTCCTGATGTTCCTTTTGGGGAAATTCTCTTTGGGGACACACTCTCTAGGATGATGAATTTTTTTTAAGTGGGATTATCTTCAGGTCTCTGATATCCATAAGAGGTACTGAGTTGCTGCAATTGGAATCTCCTAAGCCTGCAGCTATTCCTCCTCTTTTGGCTGTTTTTCTGGATGCTTTTCCAACTGCCCCATGCACCTGATTCTCTGCCCCCTGCTCCCAAGAAACCTTACAGGTTTTATAGGATGCCTGAGGATTTTTTTTATATAAATATCCTGCTGTTGACCCCCTCCATAGTGTCTGTAGCCTTTGATATGCCATCTCAGTTGCTTCCTTCACCCGGGTTACTGCCTCCTGTCCAGGACAGCAGAGAAAGGCTGGGTAAAAAGGTTTACACTTCTGCTATGTTAGCTTTTAAGGCTATTAATTGTCAGACCCATATGTCTATGTATGTGTTTTAGGTCTAGGGTAAAACTTCTTCTAGGGATGCTGTTTTTGGTTCAGTGATGAGGAGGTATTCTAGGGCTTAGGCTTCAACTTGTACCCGATGATATTAAAGCTAAGTTGATGGATGCTCCACTGGATTCTAAGCTTTTGTTTGGGGAAGCTGCTGCTGGTTTGTTTAAGTCCATTCAGGATAAGGGTACGGCCTTATAGGAGCTTAACACACATTTGTTTCTCCTGTGTATAAATTTCAGAGATACTACTCCCTAAGCCTGCCTTTGTCCATATGCAATCCTACCCTTCTACTAAAAATAAGAGTGGCAAATGGGCGCCTCCTGCTAAGGCTCCTCAGTTTTCAGGGACTCCAAAGCCTTCCTTTCCAGACAAACCAAGTGCTGCATGACTATCCATCCCTTTCCAACCACATTCTTTTTTCTCTTTGCCTTTCTGCTTCTCTTCCTGTTTGGCTTCAGATCCCTCAGGATTCTTGGGTTCTGGCAATTATTCATCAGTGGTACTTCATGGTGTGGAAATCCCATCCTCCTTTTATGGGCATTCCTCAGCCTCCTTGGGAACAACTTCCTTTTTTCCCAGAGGTTCTTCTAAATCTCTTGACTCAGGGTACTATTCAAGAAGTGCCTATGTCTTAAAGGGGGAAAGGGTTCTACTCCAGACTGTTTCTAGTGCCCAGGAAAGAGGGCAGTTGGAGACCAATTCTAGACCTCTCTCATATAAACACTTTTCGAAAAGTGCCACCCTTTTGGATGTTGTCTCTTCAGATTCTGTTTCCTCTCTTGCTCCCTCAGGCTTATATGGTGTCTATGGATCTCAAAGATGCTTATCACCATATTCTGATCCATCCTCTATTCAGGAAGTTTTTGCATTTCTCTGTTGCTTCTTGGCATTTTCAGTTGTCTGCTTTGCTGAAAGGAGAAAGTTGGCCAACATCAGGAAATGCCCTTTTCCCCACTGTAGTGCGATCTCAGAGTTGGTATATATATTAGTAGGGGGTGTGTGTGGGGGGCACAACCCCCACCTGTGTGAATTTGATATACTGCAATGTATGTTACATTGGGAATGTTGGTCAACTTTCTCATTTCCCTGTGAAACACATTTGTGAATGTGAACATTTGCTTAACTGAGAGTTCGCTGTTTTTTGTTTATTGAGGAACAGTTTGCTGAACTTCGATTTTGACTAACCGATATAGACCCGAATTGGACTACTTGACATCTCACCTAGTTTAAGCCCAGTGAAGTATAGGGAATCCACAATAAGCACATGGTTTGGTCAGTGTCTTTACACTAATGTTATAGTGAAAGCAAATTTAGCATCATTATCAAGTAGCAAAACATTTGTCACAATTTTGATAACTTTATATGACATCTAGTACACCGTTAAAGTATCTGTAAACAATGCATTGTTTATTGTATGACATTTAACTTAAGAAACACATAGGCAGTTACAGTTTAGTTTTACACATATCAGCAATTTATTTACAGCTGATATTACAGTTTATTTTTCTTTATATATCTTGAATGGTAGTTTATATTTTTAGTGGTGTTGTGACTGTAGAACGTTTTATGAACCCCACTTTTTAGTGCTGGAACATGTCACTGTCATGAGCTTCACTTTTAATATCACAAAACTGAAGCGATTATTGTGCTGACTTGTGCACATGCACAAACTCAACAAATTACTTCAAGTAGGAGAATTTTTATGCCAGGCTAGAAATCTTAATGATAGGGGCAACTGGCGAACATTAATTTGTGAGCATCAATTAGTTTATATATCTGTTATTGTGTGAATAGCAATGAGGACAATGTATGGCTTGAAATGCAAACCTAAAAACAAAACCATCCCTGTTTTCTCCCTCAGTGTGTGCATATAGTTTAAAGTGCATGTTGTGATTCAACAGTGCAGAACTAATCCTTTAATTTTAATAAAGAAGTATTCTTGTGTGTTAGGTGTAAAATAGCTACTCATCACTCCTGTGAGCAAACATTTCAGTGCAGTGGGAGTCCTGGAAGGTCTCATTATGCTGGTATATTCTAGTTATTCAGGTATACAAAATGCAACATCTGAAGCTGTACTAATTATACCATGCAAATGCTTGTCATTTCCCATTGTCAAACTGCTTTACGTTGCTTCCCTGTGATCATTTTTGTAAAAGCAGATAATTTTTGCATGGTACTGACTTTTGCATGGTTGGATTCTGCATTTATTCAACTATGCAAAGTACACCATTATATAAGAGTAATGTACAACATCTAGATGAGATGTTGATTTAACTGCATAAATGTTCACTTTTTTCCAGCAATGCGACTTATTAAGATCACAATGCAATAAGTAATTTCCTCATGATTGTCTATCTTTTTTCCTAATTCATCTTGAACATCCTGTGATATTTGTCTTTGATTAAATGAAGTATTGATTCAATTTTACAGAGTGTGGCACTGAGAGACCAGTAAAATATACCTGGAGTCTGTGGTAACTCTGCCGGTTTAATGCACATTTGTGAAAGCAATGTAGCTTCTTATGAGCAAATTGATGTATGCTACTTCCTTGTGATCATATTTATTTTTTAAAACATGTCAAAATAGTTCACTTTGATTGTCCCATGAATGCTATATTCATTTAGATAAACAAAGCAGAGGATGGAGCCAGTAAAGCCTAGCATCTGGATGCTGAATTAATTGAACTGTGTAAATGCATTTTGTTTTGAAGTATAAACTCATTTTGTATGAAGACCACAATATTGTATGCTCATTCTCTGTGATCATTTCCCCCTATTCTCTTTAAATAAAATATACAGTCAGATTCAAAAACTCAACAGCATACAGTTAGAGGCAACTTAAATGGTAAATCTAGAGTTCACAGTATCCACTGCAAAGTTTGAACAACAAAAAAAAATCTGTATTCTTTATCTTCTGGAATTAAACTTTATAAGTTGCTTGGCATATTGATGATAATTTGTCAAAGTTTGAGCAACCTTATTAAGCATCATCTTTGGTGAGTTGTTTATTATAGATTATATATAGTATTTTATGGATGATACCTCTCAGTGTCTTCCTTCTAGAATTTGAGATGAAAAATTAACCATGGATAAAAGCTCCAGATCAGGGCCACTTTCATTGTCAGTAAGATTTTAAAACATTTAATAAAAGAATCTACATTTTGAAACATTTTGATAAAAGAATCTACATTAGCATGCATTTTCTGAAGAATAAGCCTAGATCTGTATGGGTCTAGTCTAAGTACTTGAGTTTGTATATTCAGATAGCATTGTCTTGCATCTGGGAACTCATCTGTATGTCAGTTCGCATGGGCTGTCACTTGCATTTGAACTCATCTATGTGTTTGTCAAGGGAAAGAATGGGGCTGTTGATCAGATGAGAGTTACTGTAGACCATGGTTGGCCTGCTAGAATTCATGAAATCATTTATCAACCTATTTTAGTATCACAGTAATACCTTAGTTTCATTCATAAAACTGCACTGTTGCCATATTACTAACGCTGCAGTAATACACATTTACCAATTAAACTAGTACTTGCTTGAAAAGTAGAGGGGTTGCTCAGAGACAAGCTTCACTTCCTCAGGATCACAGTAGATTGTAGGATTGGTTTGTCTGGGGGCTCCTGAGGACTCTAAAATAATAATATGTCAGGGTTATTACTGGGAGAAAAATCAGTTAGTGACAGTCATGTCCCTCATATCCCCATGTGGAAATTTGCCAAACTCAGCACTGACACTGCATGGTTGCCTAAAATAACATGTTGTGTTAATGCAGCCATAGTACATAAGTGCATGAATGAAATTATAGTATTTAGTGCATTAGCAAGAAGGAAAAAACTGCATAGACAAATGTGATGTTATTAATTATAGTCATACTTACTGTACTGGGTCAGCTTCATGATGGGGGATAGGCTCTGTCTGTGACCTAGGTGACCTGAGTTTGATAAGCAAGCCAAGCATTTTAAGAGCCGACTGGGGGGATAAGAAAGGCAGTCATATTTTACCAGCTTGACTATCTCAGGTAAAGGAAGGGGTCACAAGCAGGGATGTCAGCCCTGATGGAGATACTGGGTGTATAGCGCATGCTTACAGAATATCAGGGTATGTATTGACAGATGTTCTTGGCTGTAATGATCTTATCTTATTAAACTTTGGACATTGGTGTGGGGAAATGGGTAAGACATATAAAACAAATTCCCTATGGCAATGAAAATGATGCTGCACTGGGATCCTAACTGGATAACCCATTTTTCCCACTATATCATGCCAGCCTGCTTTATCTTTATTATTAGACATAATCCTATCTGTTATAACAAAACTAAACTTACCTGTAGGATGCTTAGAATTATGCTTGTAGAGGGCATTGGATTGATGTGCACATCTGACATCACTAAGATGTTCAGAAATGTGTAATTTTAATAGATGAGAGGTTTGCCCCACATAATAGGCAGGGCATGTACATAAAACTAAATAAATAACCCAGTCTGGCTCACAATTTCCATGACCATATATATCAAATACACATGAGGTGTTATGGGAAGTGAATTTTCTGGTGTGAACATATTTACAAAAACTACAGTGACTGCAGGGCTTACTCCCCATCAAAAAATGTCCATCTAAAGTAGTCTGCTGTGTCCCAATATTAATCCCACTGATTTTTTTATGATGATTAAACCAATTTACAGTGTGCTACCCCTCCTATAGGAAAAGAGACATTTAGAGGGTATCACGTCCCTCAAGGTGTCATCAGATAATAAGATCCCCCAATGTTTGTGTATTAGATTAATCAAAACCAATGATTACTACCATAATTGGTGAGTAATCTAAGTGTAGATCCTGAAACCACTCATTTAGTTTTATATTGTAACAACTCAGTTTTGTCTAATCACCTGACCATATCCCTTGAGTGAATAACATCCTGGTAATTGTACCCTCTATGTAACTATGTAGTGTGTGTGTTGCTAAAATGTTAGTTTTTCATATACTAGGACCCCTAATAACTTAGTTTGGGAGACTGTCTCTATTTTGGTTTTGTCAGTTGAGCAGATGTGGAAGAAAGACTTCAGATCTGAGACTTTTGAGGGAAGTAAACAGCATTACTTATGGCTGGATCATCAGGATTCTATTTCTGTGAAAGAAAGCTGTGTGACTTCTAGCAAAATAGGGATGGTGGGGGGGACAGCAGTAAGGGTGGAGCCATCAGCATATCACTTAATATTGGCAACAATTGTTGCAGTACACAGCTAATATGTTGAATAATAATGTTCCTAGAATTGAGCCCTGTGGGACTCCTACAGTAACTGGCAGGGGTGGAGAAAATAGGTTGCACCATTTGAAGGGCTGTTGAGTTGAGGATAGATAGCTTTAAAACCAAGACTGGGCTGATAGGGTAAGACTGAGGAGGGAGGCTAGCTCTAAGAGTAATTTTTCATGGAAGTCTGTGTTAAAGGCTTTATATAGGTCTACAAAGAGGGAGCACACCAGACTGCCTTCATTTCTATGTTGGTTAATGATATTTGTGAAACTTAGTAGGGCAGTTGCAGTGCTTTGCTTGGGTCAGAAACCATGTTGTGAAGTGGCTAATGTATTCACTGTGAATGCAGTGTTCCAATATTTTAGGTAAGGGAGATAATATTGCTCTTGGTCTGGAGTTAGTTAGTTCAGTCGAGCTACCGCCTTTGTGTAACAGAATAATGTATGACATTTTCCATATACACAGGACATGGTTTTCTCTTAAAGAGAGATTAATTAGTATAGAGATGGATAAGGCCAGTCCTTCATTTGCTAACTTTAGGAATTCAGCTGGCAAATTGTCTGCTGCTAGGGTCATTGCTTTTAATTTCTCTAGTAGTTTTTTTTTTTTACTGTGGAAGTTTAGACTGATTTAATGGTAAAGCCTTTGGCAGTACCATTTTCAGGTGGTATCTGATTGGAGTAGAATGTGTATTTTGCTGGAATTGTGATAGGACAGAGTTTGTAAAACAGGAATTAAAGTGCATAGCAGTATTGTCATTGTTATTATTAGTTATGGGTTCAGGTTTGGGGGATTGGCCAGGGTGGAGAAGTCTAGTTATACAGGACCAGAATAGTTTTACATTTTTTTTATATTTGTTTTGAGTAGTAGAATTGTTTATCTTTCTGTATTTGATTTTTTACAAGGTTTCTAAGGTGTCTGAAAGTTTGGAAATACTCTTTGGTTCTTTTTCTGTGCCAAAGTTTCCAAGTCTTTTCTCTTTGCTTAAGAAGAGCTCTAGTTACCATTGTAAACCAACGTGCTGTGATAAATTTCACTCTTTTTGATCTGATTGGGGTCATTTGGCTTAGGATATTAAGGAAGGTGAAAGTGTGAAATGGCATCATCAAGGGATAGTGTTTTGAGGATATTCCAATTGTACAGAAGGACAGTTGATTTAAAGGTGTTTTTGTTGAAGATGTTTAGGTTACATGCCTGGTTATATTTTGTTGACCTATTTATCTTGCCTCAGTATGGATGTTAGGAAATGATCACTTATACTATTAGATAAACATCCTATTAGGTTTATAGTAGAGGGTTTATTGGTTAAGATCCAGTCAGTTTTGATTGTCTATTTGTTTTCTTATCAAATCTTGTGGTGGTTTGTAGATTTAGGCAGGTTGAAGGGGTATCTGAGTTACATGCCTACCGATCGATGTTTATATCTCCCATGATTCTAGTTTCTTGATTATGTTGTGTGATATCCAATGAAGCATTTTCCCAGTACGGGTATATTATTTCCTGTGGAGATGTAGATTCCAGGTATGGTAATGGATTTCTTTGGGTTTACTTGAAGTTGTTTTATAATTATTTATGCTGTATTAAAAATTGGGGGGGGGGGGCATGAAGTTTTATGTTAATGTTGATCTTGAAAACTACAGCTGTGCCACCACCTCTTTTGATTTTTTTTTTTAATTTTCTCTGTGTATGCTAAAGCTTGGGGTTGGTAGGATTTCAGTGTTTCTTATTTCTATGAAGCACAAATTTGACCTTTGGATGGTGGGGTGCAGGGGGTTCCTATCAGAAGGGCAAATGCTTAAAATAGTGAATGTTCTTAAAAAAAACTTTAAAACGTGAAAGCTGAAAAGCTGAAAATGTTGAAGGCATGGAACATTGATTTTTTTCCCAGGTAAAAAAAATGATGGCCTGTTCTCTGAACTTTGCTGTTTTTTCCCTGTGGTGTGATCTCAGAGTTGGTATATTTAAGTTGGGGGTGTGGGGGCACAGACCCCTACATCAGGTAGTGTTAGGGGTAACCCCCCACACACACTTTATTTTGCCTGTAAATTGTTTTTTTTTCTTTTGGATCAGCAAATTTTTTTCCCTGGGGGAAAAAATTCACTGATCTGTTCCTTCGACATTTTAACGTTTCACGTTTTTAAGTTCAATAGAAGAGCATTCGCTATTTTTAGCATTTGATCTTCTGATATAGATGCTTGTGCAGGAGGTTGGAATATTATTTATATTAATGGAGCATGGGTTAGGGTGTATGGCTCCACTAAGTTTGAGTTTTGTATATAGGCGATGATGGTGTACAGCCATTTTGTTTTCTATTTTTTTGTTGTTTTTGGTTCTATTTTTTCATACTTATAGGAATGGTGATTTATATAGGTTGTTATAGTCCTGGAAATAGTTGATATACAGAGCGGTTGTGAAAAGAATTATTTGGTGTAGTGGGGAGCTACGGTCAGTTCGTGGATGAGTGTGGTAGAATGTTAGTTGAGCTTATATGTGAAATTGCATAAGAAAACTTAGATGTATTGAAATCATTTGGGGGTAGAATGAGAAGGGGCTGTTAGTATTATAGGGATGTACAGCAAAATTGGTGATATGGGAATGTGATAGTATTGAGGCTGAATCATTTTAGGAATTGTAGTAGTATTGTGGCTGCAAAAATACTGTTTTTGAATGGGAGAATTATAATTACGTACAGGTGGGTAGATCACAGTTACAGTTAGTGTCAAGTAGGCAGGCTATTACTTTGAATTCCACTACTGGTTGGAGGGATAGATACAGTGGTGTATAGTATATATAAATGTAGTTACAGTGGGGGTGGGTTGGAATTGGGGATAGGGTAGGTGAGTGGTCTAGACCTTGGCAGATAGAGTATTTTCTTTGAAGAAAACAATCAGTGAGCTGTCCTTGGCAGTAGGTAAGTATTTTGTAAAAAATAATTGCTACAAGAGGACTTGCATGTATCACTCATACATGCAGTAGTAAGAAGCAGGCTTTGTTATGAGAAGTTTCAAGTGAAAGTATTTGCCTTGGCAGCTGATCAACTTGTGTACAGCCAAGAGAACCCTGAATGTCTGCTAGGAGACAGGAATGCTAAAATAGATGATTTAGCTAGAAAAGTGTAAGAGAAACAACACTGTCTCTATACGAGATGAAAGACTGAAAATAAATTATATGATACTTTCTCAAGTTAATAATTTGTTGTTTTGGAGATGATTTTGAAGAAAGGTTTTATATTAAATTTGATTGTGGAAACTTTAAATGGAATGTATCTGATTGCATCTCAAAGTAAAGTGTGCATACCATACTAGTTTTAAAATACATTTTTATTACCAGAAAGTGGTTTGTGATATTCTTGTCTAAGTATGTTTATCTAATTAGCAACAATGGTAACTGTCTGCAGTTGTCTATTAGATTAAGGAACAGTAACGGATGTTGTTAATGCTCTGATCTGGTTGCTTATTATGGATGTGTCCCTTGGAGAGAGCTGAATATTTATTTGCAGATGTTCTCTCAGGTGGCATCAAGCACAGTTTATATGGTAGACAAATAGCAGAAAGAGGAGTTTTTTAAGAAGGGGATTACCAGTACATATCTAGAGGGACAAGGGAAATAAGACAATGTATAAATGCTTTGAAAGCACAGATGGTAATATATGAATACGTATGGTCAATAAAGAGGAAGAAATTTTAGTTTGGCTAGTCTACCCACAGACCCTCAGATGTAGCTCTGGATATGATATTGAGAAGCCAGACAGCTACACATTAGGGGGAAGGTGGGGTTGGACCAGCACATAATGCACTACACAGATAAGTGTTTGTGCATGTTAGTTTAGCTTATAATATTTATTTGTATATTGGAAGCATTGCTCTTAATATGTAAAAATTCAAAGAAACAATAGTGGAGACAGTGTACTATTAGCTATACAGTTATCAAAATAAGTCTTGAAACTGAAAAGATAGCAAAGGAAAAAATAAAATACTAGTTGCTATGGTAGTTGGACAATCTCTAAAACATTATCAGTTATAACAAATCCTAAAAACAATAAATTTATATGCAGGAGGAGAAAAACTTCTACTATTTAGTTTGTTAGCTGCCTTTACCAGAACTGCAGTGCAACATACTTTTTTTTCTAAAAACCTTTATCGAATTATCACTTGTGACATAGGCAAATTTACATTCATTTAAAAGTAATCAAACTATATTAACATAACAAACATTATACTTCACATATATTGCTATATATTATATAACCAAAGCAATATCACATAAAATATTCAATTCCTGACTTTTTTTAAACAGGAAACATCTTTATTAAACAATCACTTATTACATAGGCAATAATACATTTATATAAATGAAAACAAACCACACAGACACAATCCTAGTCGCAAGCATTTTACATCACAAACCATACGGACATTATCCCAGTTGCAAACATTATATATCACGTATAATCTACCCAGTCTTTCTCGCTCAAACATTACATAGATATTCAAGTCCTGTCATCTTTTAGACCTCATTCCTCCCTTGTATGTATTGTTCCCACAATTCCAATTTTTCCTATGTAGTTTGCTCCTACCCATTTCTAAAGATCTCAGTTCCAGTTGTTTTATCTCTGTTACTATGTTCACTACTTCCAGTATAGTTGGTATAGATTTTTATTTTGATTTTCTAGTTATTTTTGGTAGCCACTATTATTAGACACAGCAAGGCCTCATCATGTCTAGCCAATTTTGATTCTGTATCTTAGCTCAAAAAAATCATCTCCCTTGTCAGACCAATCTGCACAACCAGCATCTCTGACGGTACCAACATACTTAACAAGATAATAGTAGTACTGTATAAATGCCTATCGTATGCATAGCATTACAGAAAAGTAATTAATTTGCTATCTGTATTCACAATTACTGCAGGTTTCCATTACTTAGTTGTTTGTCAGACCCAGAGCCAAAGTGCATAAGTCATACTATGTGTTTCACAGTCAGATGACAATTGCTTCTGTAGTTAATTTCAGCTGGAAAAACTCACTTTAGTATAATCGCGATGGTACAGCGGTTAGCGTTGTCGCCTCACAGCAAGAGGTTCTCCCGTTCAATTCTCGGCTGGAGCGCCTTCTGTGTGGAGTCTGAATGTCCTCCCCACGGTCGAGTGACATTTAAAGACATGCAGGTAGGTGTGTGCCTGAATGGGTGTGCCTTCTTTGAAGGTTGGGTGTCGGGCTGGCAACTCGGCACCGTAAAATCTCCACTGCCAATCATTAGCAGACCAGAGTTCCGCTGTGGCGACCATTAACCGGGAAAAGCTGAATGACATTAGTACTAACAGGAATAGTAGATTATCGGGCAAACATTTCTAAAGCTAAGCAGTTCTCCCAAAGATAAAATATATATATATATATATATATATATATATATATATCAGCACGGATACAGATATTAGGTTCTTGGGTATCATAACAAAATTCAGCTATTAAAAATCAACTTCTGTGAGTATATATATACTTTGCAATCAGCTATTATTACGTATCTCACTTTACATTTAGTGGGTAACACAGAGATTGGGTTTTTTGCTGATCTCACAGCACTCTGAAATTAAAAACAGCTTCTAAGATTTTAAGTTACTTCACTGATCGACTACTAATATACATAACTTCAATGTTACAGCGTGACTACATTTTAATATACATAACTTCACTGTTACAGCGACTACATTTAGTGACTATTTTATCAGCTTACAAGTGTAGAAGCAGCTAGTGCTTTTTTAGGTTCATAGGTTTATAGGTTTATACTAGGCTATCTGCCCTAAGGCATTTATAAGCCTAGCCCAAAGTTATGTGGCTTACACCACCCCTTATGTTAGAAATAATGTGCCCATTAGTTTGTTGTGCCTCTGTCCAGCAGTGACACAGAGATGATTCCTGGGGTAAACCTACGATCTCCCATCCACCGGTCAAGATTTCTCTTGAACAGAGCCAGCGAGGTGCTCTGCCTCACATGGACCGGGATTTTATTCCACAGCATGGGGAGTCTCTGGGTGATAAATCTATCCCTCCAGCACGTCCTGTTTATATCCGAAGGTTTAAGTCACTTGCGCTAGTGGTTCTGGTGGATTTGGATTTTTTGAGGTGGAGCATGTCCATTAATTCCGGGTTGGTCATGGCCTTGAATGTCAGGCACAGGTCACCTCTGAGCAGACGGTATGCAACTGAATAGAGTTGGAGTTTCTTCAGTCTGGCAGTATATGACAGGTTTTGGAGTCCCTTTATCCTTTTGGTGAGGAACTTTTGGGGTCTCTCCAATTGCTGCAGGTGTCAGGTGAGATACATCCCAAATGGGGCATTGTACTCGATCATTGGTCTGATAAGTGAAGAGTACAGGGGAACAATGACCTCACTTGATCTGGATGTGAATCCTTTCATGATCAGATGGGCAATGTAGAAGGTCTTTTGAACCACTTTAGCAACGTGAGTGTCAAACGAGAGGCCACTGTCAACCTGGGTACCCAGGTCCCTGATAACCTCTTCTGTGCTTAGTGGGTTGCCACCTATATGGTAGCTTGGGGTTACCTTGTTTTTCCTGAAGGGTATGACTATAGACTTTTTTTGCGTTTAACTTCAGGCCATGGCTCTGGCACCAGCTATCAGTTTCCGTGAGACCCCTCTGAAGGATGTCTGTGTCCGATGTACTATCCACTATGGCACCCAGTTTGCAGTCATCTGCAAACTTTGTCAGCCATAGTCCTCCTATGTTTGCCTGTACTTCTGAGAAGTAGATGCCGAACAATAGGGGGGACTGAGCCTGTGGGACACCACTTTTAACCGGCTTGGAGTCTGACATGGCTCCAGCAACTCTAACCCTGTGGGTTCTGTCCTTTAGCCAGTTTGCAACCCATCTTGTGACATATGGGTTTACATTTAAGCTGGTAAGTTTCTCTATGATACCCGAGTGGGAATTGTGAAAGCTTTTGCAAGGTCAAGGTAGGCTGTATGGACTGCCTTTCCCTCATCAATGGCCTTGGTAACTGTTTCAAAGAAGTCAACCAAGTTCAAAAGGCAAGATCTGCCCTTGACAAAGCCAAACTGGGTTGGGTCCAAGGTCTGCAAGTCCCCTATGTCCTTGTTTATGAGTTCCATTATGATCCTCTCCATAGCTTTGCAGACCAGGCTTGTTAAGCTTATGGGGCCGTAATTACCAGGGTCCGTAGAGGCACCGCCTTTGTGGAGTGGGACCACAGTCGCCACTCCTTGGGCACATATCCTGTGGTAAGGCTAAGATTAAACAGCTGCCTTATGTGCGGGTTTAGTTCTTCATTGAGTTCATGTAGCAACACCATCCGGTCCCATTGATGCTGTGTTTTTAGCTTTAGAGAGAGCAGCTTTCACCTGCGCATTTGAGATGTCTGGGAGGCTACACTCTGTTGGGATAGTTATCTCTCCTTTTGGGGAGGGGTGAAGTTTGCGCTGAACCTGTCTGCCAGTATGTTGGCAATGTCTGTGGGTTCAGTGATTTTTGTATCATTTTGGACTAATTCTGAGCATATCTGGGAGTTTCCACCCAGGTTTCTGACATAGCTGAAGAAGGCCTTATGATTGTCTTTTGAATCTATGGCAATTTTTTTCTCAAAGTTGGCCTTGGATAATTTTATGAGGGATTGTAGTTTCTTTCTAGTACTGATCAAAGATGCCTTCCCTTTTTGGGATTTTGCTCTATCATGTAATGGCTTTCTCCTCTTATTGTAAAGTTTGTTTATGGCTGGGGTCCACCAGACTGGACGTTTGCCCTTGGTGGAAAGAGTCTTGGTTTTATTTGGGATTGCCTGATCCATGCAGTCCTGAAGGTGTTCATAGAAGGCATTTGTAAGGGCTTCCGCAGCTTGGGTTGTGGTTTCCATTGGCTCGGGGGCCTTGAAGGATACCACACCTGTCTTGTGTAGTGTGAAGTTTGCTTTAGAGAAGTTCTTCACTGTGGTCTATTTTGTTTGGGCTGGGGGATGTGGATTTCTAGTGAGATTAGTTTATGATCTGATCTCACCAAAGAGGGATATACTACCGGTGTGGAGCATTTTGTCCCCATGTTTGTGATGATGAGATCTAGTATATTTTCTCCTCTTGTGGGGACAGTGACTAGTTGTTCCATGGCATTTGAATTTATGAACTCCAGGAACCTTTGGGCTAGAAAGTTGGGGCTTGAGCAATGTTCCCAGTCTATATTCAAGTCAGCCAATAGGATGGTGTTTGGTGATACATTTATACCCTCCAGTGTCTTCAGGAAGGCTGTGTGGGTTTCCTGAGTTTGAGAGGGTGGCCTGTAGCATGCTACAAACTGTAGAGCAGTTTTGCCTATGGTTAATTGCACCTGGATGGTTTCCGATGCTTCGTGCGTAGCCACCAACCTGGAGGTGTGGGTATCCTTGATGAATATGGATACACCCTCCTTTTGTGGTATGGTCCGGGTTTTGGGGCCGGAACACATGATATGAGGTAAAACCTGATAGTGCGGGGTGTTCTCAGGAGCCTTGAACCAGGTTTCAGTCACAGCACAGACATCGATGTTCTCCATACTGAGAAGGGCCTCGAGTGCATGCATTTTGAGATTTAGACTTCTGGCATTGAGCAGCATTACCCTTTTTGTTTTCTAGGGTGGTAGGTTTAGAATTTGAGCCTTGCCTAAAAAAGGCACTATGGGGGTGGCAAGAGCCTTAGCCAATATCCGGAATCCCAGGAGTGACAGGTGCAAGCCGTCCCTTGAAACAGCGTGGCTTGTCAAGCATGTCATCCCAAGCAGGCAGACACTGGATCCCCTTTGAATGACACCAGAAATTAAGCCAATTGTTAAAGCTGATCATCTTGTCACAATATTGTGGCATGATTCGTGAAGGAAGGATACTGCTCAGGGTCAGGGTCATACCTGCCTGGGCTACATAATCAGAGAGCCCTCTATGTCTCTTTTCATGTAGTCCAGGAGGTCTCAGGTCGCTCACACCAGCATGGACAATGACTGTGTCATACTTGTACTGCCCTGGAGTGACCTGAGTGCTTGTGTTATGTGGTGGATTCTAGGCAGCTTACTGTGACCTTCTCCTTGTTCAGCCTGGTGAGTGGGACGTCAGTGTGTCTGACTATGGAGTCACCTATGACAAGTATGTTTGGTGTTGCAGTGACTGCTTTGCACACTGATTTTGTTTTTTATGTGTTGTTTGTGTGGTGTCTTGGTTTCACAGAAAATCCTTAAGTATGCTAGCGAAATGAAGCTGTTCAAGTACAGACTATTGGCTTTTAACATATATTGCAGCTCCACGAGAATTAATTTTTAGGCAAGGAATAAGTTGTGTGTTACAAAACAGTGAGTGAATGCTGCATGTCTAGACCATGCAGAGTTGTCTGACACCATCTCACACTTGGGTATCATAGAACACTCTTCCCACTAAATGACAGTTCCTATGTATCTCATTGAAGAGCAAATTGGCTCACAAATAAACCCCGGAAAATTAGGGTAGGCAGTACTACCTCCTCCAAAAGACCTGTCAATAGTGTTGTACATCAGACCAGGGTTCATTCCTTAGGTCACTCCTGTTTGGAATTTACGTATTGAAGGTAATTGCTAATGTTAAGGGTTTGTGGCTGACCGAGTTTGTAGTTGGTGCCATTATATAGTCTCCAGAGTTCACCAAGATTCTCCAGGATGCCCTATCCATAACAAATAGCTGGTGCAAGGACCATGGAGTAAAACTAAATGGCATGACATGCATAACCATATCCTTAGGCAAGCATTACTACTTTTGTAACTATTACACTGACAACCCATCCCTGAAAATTAATTTGGTATTTGACGATCTGAAAACTTATTTAGCAAATGAACTTTTCTTTGATCACCGTGGATCCAGTGTTGTACAGAAGTTCTTTTTCATTGCACAGCTTATATCTAAAAGTACTACATCCAGATCAAATGATGTCATCATTCCACTGCACTTTGAACTCATTAGACCAAAGCTTTCTCACCAAAAATCAAGGGCTTAAATCATAAAAACTATGCAGACCATCTCAAAACCTTGTCCCTCTTTTCAGTATCATAGAGGCTAATGTGAGGCAATCTCTGCCTTATGTATAGAGAATCATCAGATCCTGTTCTGTCAGAACTTTTACATGTTTGCTCAAGGGATCTGAATCTGTTTTGCAAAATAAATAGAACAGGTTGGAGGATAGAGTTGTATCACAGAGAATAGCACTTCTCTGGAACCATCTTCCATTCTACTTAAAGCAATACAGTTTTCTTACTCTATTCAAATGCAATTAGTAAGATTGGATGACTAATCATGCGATTAGTAAGATTGGATGACTAATCATGTGATTAGTAAGATTGGATGACTAATCATGTGATTAGTAAGATTGGATGACTAATCATGTGATTAGTAAGATTGGATGACTAATCATGTGATTAGTAAGATTGGATGACTAATCATGTGATTAGTAAGATTGGATGACTAATCATGTGATTAGTAAGATTGGATGACTAATCATGTGATTAGTAAGATTGGATGACTAATCATGTGATTAGTAAGATTGGATGACTAATCATGCGATTAGTAAGATTGGATGACTATTCATAATTTCACCTTTGGTTTAGCACCCCTGTCCCTTATGGATAGGAGAATCATGTAAGTCTCCGAACATTTCCTTGCTTTGCATTCTCTAGGTTATTCATATGCAAAATATAAGGGCTAAAAACTACAATGAAAATAAAGGTAAAGTTTCTTAAGATCCTAGTCTTGTATACTTTGTTGCACTGATTTACTAGTTATATAATCTGCATATCATCCTATTGATTCTGTCTAATATTTGTAAAAAAAAATTATTCTGTCTAATATTTGTACAAAATATGTATTTTTGGAGCTTTTCTCCACAGACCTTTATTGAAAATTTCTTTTTTTAATCCAGTTGGATTTTTCTCATAATTAAAAGCAAAATTTAATAAAAATAAAATCTTCACAGATCAAATGTTTAGTATCTATGAATATATGACCATATGTGTTACACTGTGAAAGTCTCCACCATTCCTTTTGTTTTCCTCACATGAAAAATGTTACATTCACAGTTTACTTCTTATATTTAATATGTATTATTGCAATCAGTTTAATACAAAGGCTATATAAGTTTGGACTTAATTATTATCCAAACTGCAGGTTCAGGTTTTCTCCACTCTGAACAACTTAGCTGAGGTTTAGCTCTCATTGACATGACAAAGGCAAAATGTATAAGGTATAAACTGAACAAAAGAAATAAGTAAGGCTTTCCTGTGCCTTTATCACTTTGGTTGAACTTTTGGACTTATCACTAACCAGAGTCTATACAATGGCTCAGTCAGAACGTCAGCTTATCTCTGGCACTTTGTGTCAGTTGACCTTATCACCTTTGATTATAGTTTTTAGTTATTCATTTAGACTTCCTTTCTCTTCAACTATCCTTCCCAGATACTAGAAGCTGTTAATCTGTTCCACTATTTTCTGTTCTGTGTCAATTTTCAGCTTTTATTTCTCCAGTCTCTTATAGGCCGCGGTGGTGCAGCTGTAGCGTTGTCGCCTCACAGCAAGAGGTTCTCCCATTCGATTCTTGGTTGGAGTGCCTTCTGTGTGGAGTCTGCCTGTCCTCCCCGCGATCGAGTGGCATTCAAAAGACATGCGTAGGGCGTGCCTTTGTTAAAGGTTGCGCATCGAGGTGGCACCTCAGCACCATAAAAATCTACTGCCAATCATTAGGGGACCGGAGTTCCACTGTGGCGACCCCTAACTGGGAAAAGCTGAAAGAAGAAAAATAAATTTCTCCAGTCTCTTACCATTTGCTGAAGTTACTCTTTAGAGTCTGCTTGTAGTACCACATCACCTGCATACAGCACCTTTATTGATCTGTCCGTCCCCTCCAACCTGTTTGTGAACGTAGTGTATCACCAGTGGACTCAGAGCTAAACCCTGATGTGTACCCACTGGGAACCCCCTGAGTCTACTCATTTTTTGTGCTTGATTCATTGGGTTGTATTTTGGGTCTATGTCAAATAATCAAATGGTCACATTGTCAAACGTCATCTCATCAACAATGCAGTCTGTCAACCCCCCCACACCCCCGCTAATTATATATACCACCTCCACGTTCATATTACAGTGGAGAAAAGGGCAAATTTCCTAAACCCTATTGCGATGCGATCTCAGTGAGAACAGTGCAATGGCCTGCATTACCAATGAGAAGATACGTTCAACAATGTGGCTGTTCGATTATGTGACATAGACCCATTGTATTAATTATACCAAAACTAGTGCTTCATCATTACAGCCTTTTGAGATTTCATGGAGTACAATTAATATAGAACCTGAAGGAGAAGTGAATGGCACAAAACAATCTTGTACTTGTCATTCAGACAATATTACAATCATTATATACCTGATCTTATCTAACCACTCTAGAATGTCCTGTTTATTCACCTTAGTGACCTCATCTGCACACAGATCCAGCCCCACTATCTGCCTCTGATACTGTCTCCTTGGAGGAGGGCCACCCCAGCTGATTCAGAATTTTTCAGTGCTCTGGAAGATAATATCACATGTACAGACAACTCTGGACATTCAGTATACTTTGTTAATTGTGTATACAAAGCAGGTGCTGTACATAGTGCTTATAAATAAAAAACATAACTAACAAGAACAATACTAGTAATTATAGAATTATTGGTAAGCAGATGATTACTGAATTAAGTCAAATGCAGATGTCCAAAAACACATTGCAATAAAATTCCACAGGTGCAAAACCACAATACATGTTATTTAAGCATACCTACCCTCTGGATGTGCAGTTCTGGCACTATTTGCTATTTACGTACCTTTTATGTGTAGCAGTGATGAAGCCTTTTATTGACAGAGACAAAGTGCTTAACATGAGTTTTGTTAATAAAGTCCTGTGGTTTAATACCCATGGAATTGTGCTGCAAAGTGTTCTTGCATTCTTGGTTCGTGGTTTACTGCTTTTTCACCTTTTTTGGATTCAAATGGAGAGCTCTGTGCGTAAGCATAGAGGTGGCAAGGCTAAGGGAGAATAAGCATGTGAAAGGCTGAACAGGTAAAGAGAATTAACAATGTTGTGTTTTGTAGATAGAAATTATGTAAATTGCTTCAAGCAGGTACAAGTTAAAAATGTTTAAACTGTGTGTTCCTGAAAGGAAACATGGATGGTTTGTCTGAATGTAAGCCATAGGTGCTGGAACCATAGGGCAAGGGGGAATGAGCTCCCTCCCACTTTTACAGCTGCAGGTTGACAAAAAAAAAAAAAAACTTCTTCACTCTGCGGTGAAAGTGTCTTCTCCTTTAAGAAGAACCTTGCATGCATAACATTCCTCACTCGTGGAATTTAAGCTAGCAGTTCTGTGTGCGTGTGGCCATTCAGTTGAGAAAGAAGGTAAGTGTGTGCGTGTGTGTGTCTGTGTGTAATTTAATATTGGTTGTTTCTGTATGAGAGAGAAAAGTGTGTACGCACACACATACACGTGTGTCTGTGTGTGTATATCAGAGGTTTGGAGTATGCTAAAGTAAATTAGGGGAAAAAATGTAGTAAGTTAAGGTATGTGGAATATAGATGATAGTGATGTATAAGATAAGCAATATGCTTAGGTACAGTCAATAAACAACAATGGGCAATAAGCAGAAGTTAAAGGTATCTCATATACTTTGATACATATCAAATAATGCAGGAGCTGAGATGATGACCAAGGTCCAAAAGGTCTATGGCGTAGAAGATTAAGAATAAGCACAGGGATTATAGGAAGGACAACAGAGAAAGTGGTTATTGCATGACAAGTACACATTGAAGATTAATATAAATCAATGGCCTAAAGACAGGAATGCTCAAGAGTTGAAGTGTTTATCAGTTAGAAGAGGTGATAATATTACAAGAGTGAATGGTTCACTCATTTTGAAGGTTAATTGCCCAAAAATGAGTTTCTGCCGCAAAATCTGAAGTATAGGGTGACATTCATTTGTGAATATTGGTAAAGTAACACACTTAAGCATTAGAAAGAGCAGAATGTGAAGACATTGCTATAAAGTTGGAGAAATATTATGGTTCTTTTTCTTTCTGTACATACATGCAGGGGAAGTGAATTATGTTCCATTTAAACTGCACTGAATTAAACAAAAGTGCATAGTTTGTTTAAAGATGAAACAAAATAAGTTGCATTGTACTTCTCATTTTAGTCAGTACATAATATTGAAAAGAACAGTCTGAAATTGTACATAAAAATTCACATTTGCTACTGTGGGATTGTACTGTAGTCTAAAATTGAATCTGAGTTTGCTCTTTGAAAAGGCTTCCCTAGGTCAAAGCATATTGCCTTATTTGGGACTTCCATTCCACAAATATGTAAAAATGGAAACAATAAAGCATCTTCAAAAATTCTTAACTATACCCAAAAGGAAATCCTGCTTAAATCTCATGTAAATAAAAAGACAGAAAGACACTGTTAGGTAGGAGTTGCTGGACTTCTCTGTTGGAGCATGCACAGTTAAACAATTCTGTCTGTAAGAAGTTTGCTGATTATGTTCTGATCTTGAAAAATGGTGATAGATAAGGCATAGAAATTCTATATCTAAAATTAGAAAGAGTCTAGACTCAATGATATAGTTTGCAGCACATTATATATCTAAAATTAGAAAGAGTCTAGACTCAATGATATAGTTTGCAGCACATCATCTATCTGTTTACTCCTGTTTGTATATTTACTTTTCAAGTGAAAGTTTTTTTTTTCAAGTACAGAATGTTACTATTCATTTTAAATGTTTTGTGTCTGATGATTTATTTATTTTTGCCTTTAAGAGTTTGAACACTGAACTGGCACTATTAACTGCTTGGTATCTGCATATCAAACAGTGAGTGCTTAAAGGTAACTGAAATTGTTCATATACTTAGAGGTTTGCTTATTTTTATGGTAAACAATAATTTGTGTTCTTGGTTTTGAAAAAGTAGTCTGACGTGTGGCATCTTTACCATAAATTGGAGAGACAATGTCAGAACTGGAGAGTTCTTATTTACTCCCATTTCTGTGTGTGTGTGTGTGTGTGTGTGTGTGTGTGTGTGTGTGTGTGTGTGTGTGTGTGTGTGTGTGTGTGTGATGCTATGAGAGAGAGTCAGTATGAATAAACTGGAAATAAACTCTTACATTACTAGATGGACTGCCAACTGGCTCACAGGATGCAGGAGATCAAAATAGAGGAGGCTACCTCTAGAAAGAGACCAGTCAGCAATGGAGTCCCCCAGGGTTCGGTGTTGAGACTTTTCCTGTTTGACATCTACTTCTCGGAAGTAAAAGCTAATACCAGAGGGCTTTGGCTGACTAAGTATGAGATGACTGCAAGCTAGGAGGAGTTATTGAATACCCAAATGACTTAACCTTCATGCAGGAAGGTTTGTCCTAAACAGTAATTGGTGCCAGAATTATGAATTGAAAATACATTATTGTATCCTTTGTGAAGTCGTCTACCCCAGGGAACTACCAAAGAGACAATACCTTCCTGAGAGTTGACCCAGTTGTTTGGCATTTGGGAACTTGTGTGGACAGTGACCTAACTTTCGACCAGCATGTGTCATAAGATAGTCTTTCTATATTGCACAGCTTATGAACAAATTGATTGGGATGCATTGAGAGATGTTATTGTCTCCCTTTACAAAGGCCTCATTAAGTCAGTCATTTTGTATAATGCCCACTTTGGCAGGCATCTGTCCAAACACATGCAATAACTGGAATGCCCACAGTTACCTTACTAGAAAGCTACAAGTCCTAAACAATAGGTCTTGCATGGACCACCTCAAAGCCTTATCTCACTATACTTGGTATTCTACAGAGTGCTAAGAGGTGACCTGTGTCTGGCATACAAGGCATCCTCCCTCCCAATACTGATGGACCTACTGAACATCAATAAGTCAAACAGCATCATAAATACTCAGTCCAGGTATCTAAATAGAATGCACCCCAGGACTTCCCCTCGTGCCAGTAATGAATAGATGCAGTTCCTAAATGCTGCATCCCTTACATAGGTCCCCGCTAAGTATCTACGGTATGATCACAGTTATTGTCACTAGAGCTAATGTACAATTATCAGCCATGAGATGGGGAAGACCAATCAAGAAATGTTAATTCAAGCACCAAAAGGGAAACTGGCTAAGCTTAAAATGTCCTCCAAGTGAACCTATGTTGAGGGAGTAAACATTTTTTAAATATTGCCCTTTTTAGATCACTAAGTGCCCCTCTCACCCTTAGCCCCCCCAGCCTTCAACAGCTTCCGGCACCTCTGATGTAAGGGGTATGTTGCCTTATAGATTATAAACTGAGAAATGATTCACCATATCTATGTATAGATGGAGACTTGGTAAGGTATAGTTACCTGTGCAGACTGCAGGCTGGAATACAGGCCTGTTGTGAACTGAGGTAACACTGATACAGCTGGACATCTGTTAAAGTTTGCTTGCCTGAAATGACTGAAATGTACTCAAAATGACTCTGAGTTGTTAAGATTCTGTTGTGGTTGGCCATAAACTG
The DNA here is from genome assembly GCF_019279795.1 of Protopterus annectens. NCBI lineage: Eukaryota > Metazoa > Chordata > Ceratodontiformes > Protopteridae > Protopterus > Protopterus annectens. The sequence goes on along the minus strand of NC_056746.1, from coordinate 246,423,095 downwards.
TGTGGATCTATACAGAAGATAAAGCTTTTAATTATTTTTTTGTGTGTAAAAGATTTGATCTGAAGAATGACTTTCAGCTTGTGATATTAGAGAAGCTTAACTGAGCTGACTGCTTTAACTGAAGTATTATCAAGGGGTCATGTTTGAAGTAATAGTTGTTTAATGTGTTTATTTTCTTAAAAAAATAGGAAAAAAATAGCATTAGGTTTTGAAGCACTCTTTCTGAGGCCAGAGTCATTTAAGTTTTGCAGCTAACTAAAGTTGTTATGTAGTGTTAGTAACATTTCTGGTTGCTGTTTTGAAACCACCGTTCATCAAAACAAATTTGTTTACTATAACAAACTTAAATGAATAACTACAGGTAGAAACTGAAAAACGCTTTTATTCTGTCATCAAATTCCACACATTAAGTAGTTTTACTTTTCTTTCTTTCTTTCTTTTTTTTTTTTTGTTTTGATGATCTTCAGTGATAATGAGATTAATCTGCTCTAGTCTCTCCAGTCAGATTACAATTCCATTCACTTGGAATGGAAATAGCAAGAAGTCCTGTTAAGTCCGAAAATCCCAGTAAACGTGTTAGGGCTGGTTTGCAGTGACTCTTTTATATTTTGTTTCATACATATGTGTTATTCTATTTATAGTTAGTGTTTGCATAAACAAAAATAACTAAGACAATATCCCTGGGATTCAGTAATCCCTACACTTCTTCCTCCTAACTTTAATTTTCCTACTGATTTTCTTGCATCTTTAAATATTGAGGGGGATTCATAAAGGTCACCACAAAAGTGTAGACTACATGTAAACTTAGTGTAATCTTTCTGTGTGACTAGAATGCACAAAAAAATGTGGTAGGGATTTTCCTGAATACAGATCGTGTACACTTAGTGTAGGTGTTAATGGATCTGGCCCTATAACTTTTTTAAAAAAGTGAATTTTTTGAGGTTCAGGCCATGTCTTTTTCCCACCTTCCCGCATGAAATCAGCCAGACTATATATTTCTTGACTTGTAAAGTTAAGCTAGTTAGTGAAATTGCTCCCACTGATTAATCAGGGTTCATGGCCTACAGACTATAAAAGTTTCAGTATGCCTAAGGTCTCAGGGGAGGGAAATAATGCAGCTATAAATGACAGGATATGAAAAGAAGAACTGAAATGTTATCCTGTAGAGCTTTGATGTCAGTGGCTACAGGTACCTTGCTGTATGTGTTTTCCTTGACAAGGACCATTCATATGTGATAGATAGACTGATGTAAGAACAAGGGAGATAAAATCCTAAAGACAGTATCATGAGACTTCATTCAAACTCATCATGGGTGCAGTAAAGAAGCTGTCTAGGGTAGAGGTGCCACAGAGGGGAAGAAACTCCTAAGTCACACTCATATTTTACTATGCAGAAGTACAGAGATCATTCTGTAAGGGGGGAAATACACTAGAGGAGAAGAAATGCTGGACTTAGGGCATAGTTCTTTTAAAAGCATGGCATTGTTGCATGAGTAATGACAATGGTACTCAACATTCTTGATAGCTCTTTTGAACTTATTTTGATGTGAAGGATTAACATAGAAATATGAAGGAACATTTAATGTAGTTATAAACTGTTGTGTGCATGCAGGGCGGGTATTACTTCCTTCCCCTGGATTTGTATGAAAACTGTCCTGTTATGGTGTCACACATCCATATGTTTATGTGAAAGTGGTCTTATTTTCTGCACATTCAGGGAAGAATAAACTTAATTGTTGATAAACCTTTTTTACCAGGACACTGCACCAATTTTAGGCAAACCCTAGGTGAATACAATTAATCACAACAAAAGAAATACGTATTTACAGAAATAAATATAAGCTATATACATAGCTGGCAACCAGTTAGTATGAAGTACAAATATAGAAATCCTTTTAAACATGTGATTCTGGGTTCCTTACAACTCAGTATAAATATTCCATATCATACATATGTTTTTCATATCACACATTACTGATCTTTTGCAATCTGTTGGTGACAGTTACAGTTACTTTATGCTCTTTACTGTTTGTATATTGTTTTTTTATGCAAAAAGCTTTTTTTTATTTGGTAGTTGACATTTTTTTTTCTACTGTGCTGGGGTGCAATAACAATAGGCCATACTGCCCGTGATGTAGTTTTTTTAAGATGCTGCAATGTGCACTGTTTTTTTGATCATCGCAGCTTTACACATTTCATAAATGTGTGCATGTACACACATAACACAATATGAGCTGGTGGTAGTGATGACTACTTTAGCCAACAGGTGGGTTGTGTATAGAGTCATCTATGTAGATTGACAGTTATGATAAACTTGTAGGGCCAAATCTGGAGACAGTAATATATTACTTTGGCAGAAAATCACCAAAATAGACACTCTGTGTCATTCACAGAACTACATCAAATTACAGTGCAGGTTTTAGACCAACAGGCTGTAAACAAGACAGACAGAGAGAGGACCTGTGAAAGAAAAGCAGAATGAAGCAAAGGCTGGAGAAATGCATAAGTCAACTAAACCATGGACTAGCTCTTGGAGACGTTTAGACCCAGGGAGGTACTAACTATGATTCCAAGTACAAAATGTGTTGGGGGCAGGAAGCCCATGGAAATGAGTGTACAGGGCATATGTGGAACCAGATGTAGGCTACACCAATAAGAATAATTCAGTGTACTATGTTATCTTATAGCTAATGCTCATCACTGATGGACAGTTATGTAAAGCAGCTTATTTATGGCAAACAGCTAAACCTCAGAATACCCAACTCAATCCATCAAGCACCAGAATAAGAATGTGTTGGTACTAGTCAGTCAAACTGTGCTTGTGCACAAACATTTCAGCCTAATTGATCAAACTGAGGAAAAGACAAAAAATAATTATGGATAAAGGACCCAAAAATGGGACTTTTTTAATGACATTCGGAAAGTTAATATGACAGGTTATTGCATTGACATGCATTTTCTGAACAATAAGAAGCATGAAACACTAATGTCTGATGTTACTGACTGCAATCCTTAGTGATTTCCTAGGAAAAATTTATGAGGGACACGGCAAACATATTGGGCAAAATCAGAGACAGTTGAGAATTATACTTGTGAATTATACAAGTGAAGAATTGTACAAAGTAAAGAAAGTGAACAGACCTACAATATGTGCATAATTCCAATTTGTTGATCATCACCTCAACAATATACTTAAGAAAATACACATAAAAAAAGATATTTTATTAAGGGTTGTACCCCAAAATGTCGGGTACAGAACTCCCAAAGCCCTAACCCACCTCCTATCTTAAGTATACCACTATCTCTGATGGTTGTTAATGCTAGGAGCATTAATAATAAAGTTTTTTTTATTATTGCTACATTCCCACAAGATCGATGCTGTTGTTGTTTGTGACGCATGGTTAAAAAAATATGACTGGAAACCAGTTCTATCAGGGTTTAAAGGTTTTTACTGCAACAGACATTCTATCAAAAATCAGGTGGAGGTGTTATGATAGGAATTAAAGATAGCTGTGAGACCTGTGATTATTACATGTTCAGTGATAATACCAATACTATAGACTGTGCAACCATGACAATAAAGACAACCCTGGAATATATGACAATTGTTGTAGTATAAAGACCACCAACGTCAAGTGCAGATGACCTAGAGGAATTCATACATTTCTTGCACAAAACACAGGAGGGAAGAGTAATATTAGCTGGGGACTATAATTTACCAGAAACAGACTGGAATAATATTGATTCAACAACATTAGTAAGGAAATTATTCACAACGTATATTCAGGATCAACAATTGCTTCAGATTGTAAAAAAAAAGACCAGAGGACGGAATATACTAAACATTGTTTGTGTTCCCAAATAAATTACTGTAACTTCAAATCACGTTTTACCACAATTGATGTGCAGTGATCATGGGATTATAAAGGTTAATTTGTTGCTAGATAATTCTGCTAAACTAAAACCTAAGCCAATGCACAGAAGGTTAATTACAGATTATAAGGAAGCAAAACAGTTGCTATGTAAAACTAACTGGCATGAGGTGTCCAGTGGAAACACTGCAGATGGAATGTGGAAAGTTTAGAAAGAGAAATTGTTTGAGTGCAAAAAATCAAAAAAATGTTTAACATCAGGATATAGGCATACATCATCAGGGGATATATTTCCATAAGAACAAGATATCTGATTTAAAATGAGAGACAAAAATATAAGAAATGGAAGAGAGGCCGAACTACAACTTTGAAAACTGAAATAAACAAACTGGACAAGCAGATTAAGCATGAGACAAGATCAAGAAATATGTGAAGAAAATTTATATAAAGATATTGACCATAATAGGAAACCTTTTCATAGACACATAAGATGTGGAAGGAGTAAAGACATACAAATTGATAAACTGTCTGCAGATTCTAAAATTTATTCTCAGACACAACAGATTATAGATACATTTACAAACTCTTATGCAAAACAGTTTGGCTGCACAAAAGGGTGATACGTTGTCCTAGTGACATCCAGGTAACCCAAGATACTGGAATCAAATTAGATTATATTGAAAAAGAACTGTGCAAAATGGATCCAAACAAAGCACAGGGAGGAGATGGAATTAGTAACAATGACCTGAGAACACTTTAGCATGAACTTACAGTACCATTATATGTATTATTCACTAGGTCATATAAATATGGTGAGATTTCCCAAGATTGGAGACATGCGCTTATTAAGCCTGTCTTTAAGGGAAAGGGGAGTAGGACAATCCCAGAGTCATGTAGATCCTTAAGTCCACTTTCATGTTGTGGAAAAATAATGGAGAATGTAATATTGGCAAGTTATTGTCAGAACTGGGTAGGTTGAGACTTGAAACCATATATCAGCGTGCTTATGTTATAGATCTATTACCACCTGTAACATAATGTTCTGTAACAATATAATAACAGCTTTGAATGAAAAATTGTGCTGTGATGTAATTTATATAGATTTAACTTCTGCATTTGACAGGATCATGCACAAAACACTGATCAATAAATTAGTACAACTAGGTATTGATGTACTCATGATAAGATGGATAGCTGCATGGCTTAAAAATAGGACATGTCAAGTATCATACAGCAACTGGACAGGTGAAATCCTTGGTTACAGTCAGGGTGTCCCACAGGGCTCTGTCCTAGGCCCTTACTTGTTTAGATTGCATCTTTCAGACCTAACTTTTTCAAGTGAGGTATTCTACAGTCTGTCTGCAGACGACCAGAAATTGGGTAAATTGATTACATGTGTTACAGATAAGGGATGTCTGCAAAATAACTTGATTAAACTGATCATTTGGGCAGAGGAGAATAATATGTTGATAAATACATCAAAAACTAAGCATATGAGATTTGGGAGACATAAATTGAAAGGTGAATATTTAAATACAGCACACAGTGATTGAAACTGTAGACTCGTTTAAGGACCTGGTTATATGGGTAGATTCAGCTATGATTTTTTTCTAATCATGTCAGCCAATTGGTTAATGATAGTTATAGAACTATAGGTTGTATAAAAAGATTTATAAAGTCTAGGAAACCAAAAATAATGAAGTCATTGTTTGTTAGTTACATTAGACCCAAACTTGAGTATGGAATTATAATATGGAAACCCTATAAGAAAAAAGCATGAGTAAACTGGAAAGAGTACAGCAGAAATATACCAAGGGCATCCATGGATATGAAAATTTAAGTTATTATGAAAGACTAAAATATCTGAACTTGTACAGTGCCTCTTACAGATATTTAAGAGGAGATCTTATTCAGGTATATAGGGCAGTTAGGGACAACTACCTCTGGGAATTTGGGGTTATCAAAAAGTACTAGAGAATCATCAGACAACCCATGTAGAAGATTCTATAGGAATGAGAAGTGTACTAACTGGTTCTCTGACAGAGTAGCTGATGCTTGAAACAGACTACCAAATTACATTAAAGCAAGTACTAGTTTAGATATTTTAAGAACATCCTGGACACTTATTATAGGAACAAGTGTTTTGGTATATTGGCAAGCTAGAAGGGCATTAATGCCTGTGCTTGAAATATGTGTATGTATGTATGTATGCATGTACATATGTATGCATGTATCTCAATAGTCTAACAACTACAGATAACACCAAAAAAAACAACAAAAAAAAAACACGATGGTAACCACGAATAACGCTGCTTGGACCCAGATAATGTAAAAACTGATTTAATAAAAAGGTTAAGCGCTTTCATCTATACACTAGACTTCATCAGAACATTAAAACAAGAATTAAAATAATTTAAATACACTGATGCATTCAATGACAGTTGATTATTCAGATTCAAACAGGTTTCAATATGTCATCACTTCCCCTTCATGAATATTAAAATATTAAAATGTTAAAACACCTCATAGGTTGTATTATTTACATCCTGACTTCCAATATAGGTTTGATGGGTATGTTGTCATTAATTCCTGCAATGGTGGTGGCATTTAATAATATTTGCCATCTCACCTCCTTTTCACTCAATAATGCCTTAAAATTTCCACCTCTTTGATTAGGAAATAACACTTCCAATAAGGCAAACTTAAACATTTCACATCCAGGACTGTCTCTAATATGTCTGTATAGAGCGTTATTAACATCCCCTTTTTTAATTGCATATGAGTGGTCATATATCCTGTCCCTCAGCCGTCGCCCGGTTTTACCCACGTAAAATCCAGGACATCTGGTACATTGGGCAAAATATATAACATTCATGGTTTGACAGTTTCCTTTCATAAAGTTTAATCTAGTCTGACACTTGTTATCCACTTGAATTGTTGGTTCCTCTAATATTGCAAAACATTGTTTGCATCTCCCACATTTAGTGGTACCAGTCCTACATGGTTTTATATGTATGTTACCATTATGTAATCTACTTTTCATGTTATGCCCTATCTTATGCACAAACTTAGGGCCATCTCCTACCAGTCTATAAATGTCAGAATCACTTTTTAAAATGTTCCAATTATTACGAATAACATTTTTGAAAAGTAGTGTATTTTTTTCATAGGGCAAAACACATGCTTTATTAAATCCATTGGTAGCTGTCACGTTCACTTGAGCCATACCAATACCCAATTCACCACCCAACAATGGCTTATATTTTTTGCCCCACTCACTTGTAACATAGGCTACCACATCTTCTACTACTGCAGGGGGGTATCCTCTTTCCTTAAATAATGATCCATATAACCTAGTTCCTGCACCATTTCCTTATAATCTGAGGTCATACGGGCTGCTCTAATGCACTGCCCCTTAACTATGTTTCTCTTTTGTAAGTTTGGATGGCAACTACTATATTCCAAATAGGTATTACTAAAGGTGTCCTTTCTAAAAATTCCCGATTTAAATCCCGTAGTGGTGTGGGATATGTACATGTCAAGATATGAGATTCCTTCTTTACTTGTATGGTATGTAAAGTTAAGGAACGAGCTGGTGGTATGCAAATACTTAACAAATTCATCCACCTCTACTTCGTTCCCATCCCAAAGAACAAACATGTCATCTAAAAATCTGATGTAACATTTAATATTTTTCATCCACACGCTTTTAAAAATAAACTCCTCTTCCCAATCAAGGAGACAAGATTGGAATATATTGGGGCACTAGCAACTCCCATCGCCACACCTTTATTCTGTCTATAATATTCTCCCTCGAAATATATAAAATTGTAGTCAAGTACTAGGCTCATGAACTCACTAGTGAGTAATGTCTTCTCCCAATCTAAGTTAGTAAATTTCCAAATACTATTAACAAACCTACCCATACCTTCTTCCCTTGGAATACAGGAGAATAAATTGACCACATCGATAGTAACTAAAACTTGATTTTCTTTCCATAAAATTGGTGTCAACCGACTGAGAAAATCCCATGAGTCTTTGACTATATGTTTAGTCATTTTGTAAATGGGCTTTAACCAAGTATTCACAACCTTCCCAAACAGGAAGGTCTTGGATTTACTACCAGAAACTATTGGCCTATATGGAGGATGTAAAATGTTCTTGTGTATCTTTGGAATTCCTATGACAGTGGCTAATGTGGGATATTCAACTTTCAAAAACTTATATAATTCACCATCTATTCTTTCTTCCAACAAATACTCCTCTAATAGTGCATCTATGCGCTGATAAGCTATATGAATTTCATTAATAGATAATATCTCATATGTTTCTGTATCCTGGAGGATGGTGTGAATGACATTCAAATAATCATTATTCTCAACTAAGACAACACCTCCCCCTTTATCAGGTTGTAAAATCCTGATGTCATTGTTAGAACTTAATAGACATAATAAATCATGTTGAAAAAATAAGATATAAAACAGTCTGTAGCATCGACAGGACAACCACGGCAATAAAGTAGTATTCACAACAGTAATAAGCATATATAACTGTTCATATAAAACTATAAAGCATGTAAAAAAGAGCTTAAAACGTCCAACTGACAAAACGTACGAATTTATTGACAAAAGTAAGCGCTTTCACCACAAGGGCTTCATCAGACTTGCTAACCTCATCCAAATAAACATTTAAATACCAGATGCTTAATCAAAAACGTGACATCACTTCCTTGATTAGTCTATACATATAAAATGATGAAATGCATTTCTTAAAATTTTAAACATATATGAGACAATTCTTAAAAACAGTTTTTTTAAAAAATGAGTAGCAGTAGTCAATTAAATAAACATATAACCTTATAGACTTATAAAAAATATTCAAAAAATATATATCTCTATTATTAGAGTACTATTAAATCCTAGTAAATATGAATACATGCATATAGAAGCCCCAATAGTATAAATACACTTCTACTATAAAGTTAAATGCATTTTATTATAGGTTCATAGATTAGTACTAAGCTAACTGCCCTTGCGAGCCATTTTAAGCCTAGCCAATTATCCCTTGTGAGATTCAAACCCAGCACCTTGTGTTTGTAAGGCAAACTATCTCAATACACTTCTACTATAAAGTTAAATGCATTTTATTATAGGTTCATAGATTAGTACTAAGCTAACTGCCCTTGCGAGCCATTTTAAGCCTAGCCAATTATCCCTTGTGAGATTCAAACCCAGCACCTTGTGTTTGTAAGGCAAACACCTTAATCATTAGGCCACCCTCCCACCCACCTTATACAAGAAATTTTCATAAATTTGTCGGAAGACTTATAGTTTATCAAAAAAATCATTATAATAAATGTATATGACTGAAACAGTCCTTAATTAAGAAACGTTAAAAATAGTTGAGCCTAATTTAAACAATTCATATAAAAAGGTATAAATGTCCGTGATAAATAACTAACTTAAATAATCATAACTAATTCATAAAACAAATCAAATACCAATCATAAGTAAAAGTAATAATAAATTATTCTAAAAAGTATACTATTTCAAACTATCGATTCCTATTCACTTGGTGTCTTCTATTAAATAGAGCGGGTTTTAATGGCACTTTTTCATTTAGACCTGGATTTTTATCAGCCCTAAGCTTAATAATCCAGTTAACCTCACAACGTTCAGTGTAGTTAATGACGTCTCCTCCTCGAATGTTGGGATATATAACCTGTAATACAGAAAATTTAAACTGGTGTGTTGAATCTGTAGCTTTGACATGTTTAGCCAAAGCATAATGTACATTACCTAACGTGATATTATAGGTATGTTCTCTGATTCTTTCTCTAAACTTTCTATTAGTTTTCCCTATATAAAATGCCGTGCATTTAGTGCACCGAGCAAGATAAATCACGTTGCGTGTCTGACAATTCGCTGATGTTGTGAGAGGATATGCTATACTAGTAACAGGATGTACAAAATATTCCCTTCATCTATGCTAGAGCATTGATTACACTTCAGGCAAGGTTTCGTACCTAAATTCCTAGTCTTATCATTACTTCCAGATATTGCATTACGCTGGCATAATAATTGTTTAAGGTTCTTTTTGTTCTTAAAAATGAACCTAGGTTCATTCCCAACTACGTTTTTAACATTATCATCAAGCATTAAAATACCCCAATGTTTCCTAAAAATATCCATGATAGGATATATATTGGAGGTATAGTGAACTGAAATCTTCACTATTGATGAATCATTACTATCAACAGTCATCATATTGACAGGCTGCTCAGATTGTTCTGAGAAATACAGACATGCAGAAGCAGTCCTAAGATGACTTACTGCGACCAAAGACTCCAGAATTTCAGTAGGGCTGTAGCCCCTATTCAATAACCTCCCTTCCAGATCTGCCAGTTCTTGTTCATAGCCTGTTTGCAAAGGATTGAGTCTGGAAGCAGGTATCACCTGACTTTTAACTACACTCTGGAACACGTGCCTTGGATGCATGCTGGTTCTGTGTAATAAAGAATTATGAAAACATACCAAAGCTACAGATTCAACACACCAGTTTAAATTTTCTGTATTACAGGTTATATATCCCAACATTCGAGGAGGAGACGTCATTAACTACACTGAATGTTGTGAGGTTAACTGGATTATTAAGCTTAGGGCTGATAAAAATCCAGGTCTAAATGAAAAAGTGCCATTAAAACCCGCTCTAGTTAATAGAAGACGCCAAGTGAATAAGAATCGATAGTTTGAAATAGTATACTTTTTAGAATAATTTATTATTACTTTTACTTATGATTGGTATTTGATTTGTTTTATGAATTAATTATGATTATTTAAGTTAGTTATTTATCACGGACATTTATACCTTTTTATATGAATTGTTTAAATTAGGCTCAACTATTTGTAAGGTTTCTTAATTAAGGACTGTTTCAGTCATATACATTTATTATAATGATTTTTTTGATAAACTATAAGTCTTCCGACAAATTTATGAAAATTTCTTGTATAATAAAATGCATTTAACTTTATAGTAGAAGTGTATTTATACTATTGGGGCTTCTATATGCATGTATTCATATTTACTAGGATTTAATAGTACTCTAATAATAGAGATATATATTTTTTGAATATTTTTTATAAGTCTATAAGGTTATATGTTTAGGAGAATTTGAGAGAACAGTTATTTTGCAATTAAGAGACACATTGAACAAAAGAATTAAGAACCATAAGTTGATGTTGATGGAACAACAGGTACTTGATAGAACAGTTTTTTGTCAAAAAACAAAGGAAAAAAGAAAGGGAAGGCATCAAGGACACTAAAGATTTTCAAGGACACATTTCTTTCCTAAGCTTAAAGCACACACAATCAAATGGTGTCATGTACATGTATCCACGTCGGATATAGTGCTGGTAGGACATCTTATTAAAATTGGTGGTGTTCAGAAGATAATTATTAATAATAAAATGTAATTACTAAAAGTTCTTGAAGCTAAGAATGTTTAAGAAATGTTCATGATGTAAAACTAAGACCCCTGACAGGTATTCTGTTCTGTGATATAATATAATGATATACAGGAGGCTGATACTTGTTGTTCATATAAATTGACACTTAATACACTAGTAATTCTAAATTTCTCTTTTTGATCCTGCTGTCAGAGACAAAGAACGCCATGTATATATATAATTGTACTACTGTTAATAGCGATGAACCTCCTTTCCCTATTGACTCTCCTGCTCACTCTGCCAAACGACAGGGTCAAGGCAGACAGAGGCAGACAGAAAAAAAGGTTCATGGAACACTGGGAGATTCACGTTGAAACGCATGTGGGAGAGAATCGAAAGTTTATTTTATAACCTTTCAAGCAGAATTATCTCTGCTTTGAACTCAAGTATTAGGAGAAAGGTTTATTTATTATTACATGTGATAGTTTTCGTCAGATACGATACTATCATTGAAAACTGTTTACTCCGAATTCCATCTGAAAATTGATTTAATAATTTGAATCGCTTAGATCTACAACAATGACCAGTTTTTAAAGTACCTAGTACATATGTTCCTGTATTGAATCCCCACTTAGATATTTTTAATAAGTTAGTAGATGAGGACTTATATGTTTTACATCAATCAGGTGCGACAGGAAGAGTTAAAAGGAATTTAAATTTTAAACAAAGGTCAGCCCTTAATGACCTGAAGAAAGATACTTCTGTTATTATAAGACCAGCTGATAAAGGTGGTCCGATGGTTATTTTAGATACCAATAACTATTTAGAAAGCATGCATGTGTTACTTAGTGATTAACACTTTTATAGTGTAATAAACTTAGATGAGGTGAATATGAAGGTTATGAATGTCTATAATATGTTGGATGATTTACTTTTAAGTGAAGATATTGACTTTGAAATGTTTTGTTTCTTGAAAATCAGATATCCTTTGATTCCAATTATTAATGGACTGCCTAAGATCCATAAAGACTCTAAAAACCCCCCAATGAGACCTATCGTGTCAGGTAGGAATTGGGTGACAGAATCGTTATCTATTTTTATTGAGTATTTCTTGAGACCTTTAGTTGACACTAGACCACAGATTCTTAGAGATAGTAAACAGTTTTTGATTGAGTGCTATGATTATTTAAAACAATTTTCAAATGATAAATCTTTTTATTTTGTGACATTGGATGTAACCAGCTTATTCACTGTAATACCTAATGATGTGGGTGTTAGTCTCGTATATAATTTTTTAGGTTCTCATAATATTTTGCCATCTAAACAGGTTGACTTATTATGTTTATTTTTGGAAACAGTCCTTGAAAATAATATTTTCATATTCCATGACAATGTTTATTCCCAAAAAGATGGCGTAGCTATGGGTACGCCCTGTGCGAATAGCTACGCCAACATTGTCATGGCTTGTTGGGAAGAACAAGAGTTATTTAATATAGATAGTTTTAAAGATTCCATTGTTTTTTATCGTAGATTTGTAGATGATTTGTTTTTGATTTGGGATAATGACGAGGAAAGTCTTCTGAAATTTTATGAAGAAATTAATACTCTGTCTAGTTTTTTAAAGTTTACTATAAAGTATTCCAGAACTAATATTTCTTTTCTGGATGTTAATATTGAGCGGTTTGAAAGTGGACTAGTTAACACTGGTATACATAGAAAAGCATGTTTTCGTAATTCTTTATTACACAGAACCAGCATGCATCCAAGGCACGTGTTCAAGAGTGTAGTTAAAAGTCAGGTGATACGTGCTTCCAGACTCAATCCTTTGTAAACAGGCTATGAACAAGAACTGGCAGATCTGGAAGGGAGGTTATTGAATAGGGGCTACAGCCCTACTGAAATTCAGGAGTCTTTGGTCGCAGTAAGTCATCTTAGGACTGCTTCTGCATGTCCGTATTTCTCAGAACAATCTGAGCAGCCTGTCAATATGATGACTGTTGATAGTAATGATTCATCAATAGTGAAGATTTCAGTTCACTATACCTCCAATATATATCCTATCATGGATATTTTTAGGAAACATTGGGATATTTTAATGCTTGATGATAATGTTAAAAACGTAGTTGGGAATGAACCTAGATTCATTTTTAAGAACAAAAAGAACCTTAAACAATTATTATGCCAGCGTAATGCAATATCTGGAAGTAATGATAAGACCAGGAATTTAGGTACGAAACCTTGCCTGAAGTGTAATCAATGCTCTAGCATAGATGAAGAGAATATTTTTGTACATCCTGTTACTAGTATAGCATATCCTCTCACAACATCAGCGAATTGTCAGACACGCAACGTGATTTATCTTGCTCGGTGCACTAAATGCACGGCATTTTATATAGGGAAAACTAATAGAAAGTTTAGAGAAAGAATCAGAGAACATACCTATAATATCACATTAGGTAACGTATGCTTTGGCTAAACATGTCAAAGCTACAGATTCAACACACCAGTTTAAATTTTCTGTATTACAGGTTATATATCCCAACATTCGAGGAGGAGACGTCATTAACTACACTGAACGTTGTGAGGTTAACTGGATTATTAAGCTTAGGGCTGATAAAAATCCAGGTCTAAATGAAAAAGTGCCATTAAAACCCACTCTATTTAATAGAAGATGCCAAGTGAATAGGAATCGATAGTTTGAAATAGTATACTTTTTAGAATAATTTATTATTACTTTTACTTATGATTGGTATTTGATTTGTTTTATGAATTAATTATGATTATTTAAGTTAGTTATTTATCACGGACATTTATACCTTTTTATATGATTTGTTTAAATTAGGCTCAACTATTTTTAAGGTTTCTTAATTAAGGACTGTTTCAGTCATATACATTTATTATAATGATTTTTTGATAAACTATAAGTCTTCCGACAAATTTATGAAAATTTCTTGTATAATAAAATGCATTTAACTTTATAGTAGAAGTGTATTTATACTATTGGGGCTTCTATATGCATGTATTCATATTTACTAGGATTTAATAGTACTCTAATAATAGAGATATATATTTTTTGAATATTTTTTATAAGTCTATAAGGTTATATGTTTATTTAATTGACTACTGCTACTCATTTTTTAAAAAAACTGTTTTTAAGAATTGTCTCATATATGTTTAAAATTTTAAGAAATGCGTTTCATCATTTTATATGTATAGACTAATCAAGGAAGTGATGTCACGTTTTTGATTAAGCATCTGGTATTTAAATGTTTATTTGGATGAGGTTAGCAAGTCTGATGAAGCCCTTGTGGTGAAATCGCTTACTTTTGTCAATAAATTTGTACGTTTTGTCAGTTGGACGTTTTAAGCTCTTTTTTACATGCTTTATAGTTTTATATGAACAGTTATATATGCTTATTACTGTTGTGAATACTACTTTATTGCCGTGGTTGTCCTGTCGATGCTACAGACTGTCTTATATCTTATTTTTTCAACATTTACTACAGCATCTATGGGACGTTTATTCCTTTGGGGTTACCTGTGTTTTTGCATTTACTTGATAATAAATCATGTTCTTTTTTACTAAGATTATATTTCATCCTCTGTTGTTTGTTCGTATTAGATAGTTGATATAGATCGTCTATAACCACCTTCTCAAAACTGGCCAATAGTGGGTGAAGCGGAGGGGTAAAGGTACTTCTTTTTCTCAGGTACCTCTGATTTCTTCACTCCTACATCTTTAAAGTAAATACTAAGATTTAACTTACGGACAAACAACTTGAATTCAATAATATTATCCACAACATTAAATCTCATATTAGGAACACATTTAACTCCTTTTCTAAATAGGGCAAAATGTTCGCCTTGTAATTCCAGTGTGGTATAGTTATCGATATAAAAATTACCCTTACCATACTTGACTTCATTGTATTTAACTATTTCATTATTGTCAATAGTATTCACCTTTTCATTCTGTCTGCCCTGGTGTTGGATAATTGATAATTCCAATAATTCCCCCTCCTTCTCCCTACATTCTCCCACTCTGTACCCTCCACTAAAAAAGACTGAAAATCCTCATGTAATGTTCGGTTAGGCCTCTCAAATTCTCTTGGATACCTGGTAGAACCAGCCTGAATTCTCTTCTCCTTATGTGTTTTTTCCCAGCTATACACCCTTCCTTCCTTGTATTGACTTAAATCTCTACAGAGAACATAAAACATTACAGGATTTCACTTTACATTGCAGCCTGCAGCTTGTATCATCATATATTATTGGCAATGCAATGAACTGGATCTCTTTGTAAAATAGTTCAATAAAATTGGCTCTGACTGGAAGCAGCCAAAATTAAGTGCACTCTAAGTCTATTACAAGTTATGTTACAAAGCCTCATCAATTCTGCAGGATGCTGTGTATTATGATTATGCTGATCAGGTGTGCCATCTAAGCCAGGGTCAGAAGTCTGATATGGAAGGGACTGATAGAAATAATGAATGCTAGAGTAAAACACTGATTCTGTAATGGCAGCTGGCTGGTCTGTTGCACATCTGGATGCTAGAAGCAATGGCTGGAAGTATATGGTCTTTGAGAGATGTCAGATGTGCACACCCGGCATATACTTTATAAGAAACAATGATGGTAACTACGGAGGTTTGCCAGAGCATGACAACTTCACTGCAGAGAAAAATGGCAACCTAACAAATTCCCTGATGGACTATGCTTGGGAACTTTTAGGCTGACGTGGACCAGGAAATGACTTGAACACCTGTGGTAATACACTGTTCACTGTGTGAATTTAGCATATATGAGAAGACAGAACTAGCATGCTCCAGGTAAGCCACGAGTAGGTAGGACCAGGCTAGTGATCATGAGTTGTAGCTATATCTCATAGTACCAGTGGTGGAGACCTTCCAGTTTCACTGACATGGAAGCACTCCAGGTGACACTGAATGAAGAATGAACAGTGTTAATGTAAACCTTCCTTAAACCTGAAGATTGTTTACCATTCTGGATCAAAATGAAAGAGTGACAGCTGACCATGTGATTCCTACAGCAACGCCAATACATATCTAATATTTCCAGTCTATGCTGTGCATGGCAGGGCAATCAAACTGTTCATGGGGAGACTTCAGCCATTGCTACTACCCTAGAAAGACCACTGCATCACCTCTAGTCAAAATAAAACTACTTAATACAACAAACTAAAAACAAGCCATTCTTCCCCCATGCTGTGACTTGGCATGTTCATATTTGAGCAGTAAAGTTTGTTAAAGATTTAAATAACAGTAATTGGGGAATGCAATTTGTTCATTCCATAACCCAGAACAAAGTTATTTTTAGATATCATTTTATCTGGGCTAGCTGCTACATTGTTTTGCAAAAACAGTTAACACAATTTTACATGCCAACAGTGCCTGTCCTTTCCATCTGATAAAATCATTACCATTTGTGACCATTTTAGAGTTGAAAGAAACTTGAGACAAGAGCATAACATTATAAAAAGCACTGAATGAAATGTGAGATTAAAAATTAGAGGATATGCACAAGAAATGCTACATGAATGTAAAATGTATCAAAACAGTAAAAAAAAGTTCTAGCAATGTGTCATATTTGATACTGGAAAAGGATGAACAATATGATTAAAGATAAAAAAGTTTATTGTGAATTGAAATATACCATATTTTCTGAATGATTCTGTGAAACTATTAAGAAAAACTTGGCATTTGTTTGTTGATGAGGTTTTGAAGAATGAATTACCTTATGTTCCCGCATTTTCTTATAAAAGGGCACTGAAACTCGATGAAGTGTTAAGCAAGCTTCAGAAAACCTTCTTGCATTGTGGTAAGGGAGTTTGAGCAATGAGTGGCTAGGTGTAGGGTGTGTGTGATTCAGAAACACATGCCCCATGAGCAGGAAAGGCTAAGTTGCATGGTTGGGTGTGGTATATGCTAATGACCATATAATGATGTAATGAGCAACATTATTACAATGAGCATCTCAGCGGGGTATGCAAATGAAGCAAAACAAGATGGCAGATAAATTCATAAATCTATGAATGCTGTGCAATAGGACTGTGCTTTCTACGTATTTGTACTCAATGAATATTAATGTTCAGACTAAGGGAACTGTGAAGGAATCTTAGGAGTTACCACAGCATCAGTAAATGTATATATGCAAGAAGTTGTTATAGCTGCTGTTTTGTCCGATGGTGTGTTATGTTGCTTCTGGGTGCAACAAGATATCCAGCCCTGATTAATGTTTCACAGATTCCACTACACTGACATTGTGGACTGGTATTATGGGGAGGATAGGGACACCATACAACACACTGTGGACATGTGTTGATCTCATCTGTAGCACCATGGGAGTTGTGGAGTACTTATACCAGTGGGCACTAAGGAATGTGGGGCTTTACATTTATTAGCTACAGGGACCTTTCCAGTGACCTACTTGGGACATGGTGGTGGTATCTCTGGCATCTGCCTCCAGAAACGTTCTTTGAGAGGGGTGAAGGGGGCAGCCATTCCAGGGGCAGTGTATTATAGGGTACAATCAGGAGAGCAGGACTAACATTCACTTAAGAATGCTAGGATGGAAATGAATGCCAATACTCTTTTTGCAGTCAGGAGATAACACTGAAGTGCTTTAATACTTTGTGTGGTACTAAGTTGTAGCAAGCCACTACAGTTGTTAAAAGCAGAAATAAACATTTTTCTTAAGAACTGCAGTAGGCTGTAGAACCTTTTGCACCAGATCAGGGGATGGCACTGGGTGCAAGATGAGCCAGCTACTGCACTGTCTGCATCAAGAATACTTCATGTCATACTTCAGAATGTGGAGGTGCATATGTAGTCCCCACCTACCACAGAGGAGAGAGACAACACCATGCAGGATTTCTATGATATAGCCCATTTCTCTTGAGGTATCAAGGGCCATTGACTGTACCCACATTGAAATAAATGTCCCCAAACAGAACTGGGAAAGATATACAAGAACTGTAAAAGGCATCACTCCATCAGCTGCCAGGTGCACTTTAATACAAAATACCATGCTTAGCAGGCAGTTACAACAGAGTGGACAATTGAAGGAGCAGCTGTTCCCAGTATACAAGGCATGGAGGCTGAGTTTGATTAGGATTCAAAGGAGGAGCCAGCAGGAGAGGATAATCATGCCAGATACAGGAAAGCACACTATTCTGTGGCACTGGTAAAGAGGCAACAGCATGTACATAGTTTCAGAAGATAGCAGATAAGAGTAAGACAGATAAATTACAGTAAGTGTGTGCATGCAAAACCAACATAAGGCTGTACGTAGCCATGAATAGGCTGGTCACACTTGGCATCAGCTATGGGGGACCCAGATGAAAAATACAAAGGACTAGGTGCAGTTATTATCATTTGTTCAAGCAGGGAAGAGGGCCCATGAGAGTATGTCTTCCATAGGTAAATGTGTGTGTCGAGGGTTATTAAAGTAAAATGTGCTGTATTGCCTTTCAGAGAGTATATGTGTGTGTGTATGTATGGTTAATGTGAAAGGCTTTAAGACTGGCCAGTCAGTAGACTTTGTTTGTGTGATGTACTGGGAGCTGTGTTGATGTGACTGAGATCATGCTCGGACATGGCCCCAGCAGTTGTTGCAGCACTATGTCTTGGTATACTGCACAGGTCCAGGGAATGCACGGCAAGGGTTTTATCATCCCATTCATGCACCTGAACATGAGGAGAACTTGTAGTAATTATACAATGACACTGGCTAGCTGTTAGTGTGCTGTGTGACCATGAACAGCATCTACTATGAGATGTGTTATTATCATGACTGCCACAACCATGGGGGTGTCTTCTCTTAAGTGTAGACACCTCTACAATAGTTACAGTCATGGAAGTGCCAGACTGCAGATAGCTGCCATCTGTGGTGGTAGCAGTGGGCCGGATTCATGGATGGCACCTTATTATTGGCAGGTGAGATGAGGGGGGGGGGGCATGGCATATTTCCAAATGTGACTGAGCCTACCCAAGCAATCAAACATATTGGACATGCACTACCATAGGTCTTCTCATATACTTTGCATCACCTTTGCTAACTCTGCCGTGGCTGGCATGGCACTAGCCTGGGTCTCCACAACACACTGAGTTGTGGCTATTGATACACCAGCCTCAGAGTGAAGGCAGTAACCATATCTTTAGCAAGCAATACTACCCACCCTATCTCCTGTGTGTAATTCTATGCCCATTAGTTGCTAGGGGCAGATTCTGACATATGTCTACTATGGGGTAGCACATTTCCCTCACTTTTAGTGTCTCCATTAACCTTTCCTCCCTATGTGGTTTGTGTGTCTTTGTCTCCTGGGTATCTAAAGACATAGAGATTGTGTTAATGGTCCATGTAGGGGGCTGAATAGTCACATTCCTGTATCCAGCACACTCTGCACTCCCTAACTGTTCCAGATTATCCCTGCCATTTTCATCATCCGTGGCTGCAAATCCTCCAACATCCAGCAATTCCATAGTGCTAGTGCTGGATAAAGAATCAGCTGAGAATAGATTAAAGTACAATATTTCCCTCTACTCATTCTCCTATAGATTGCTAAGTGGTGATCTATTCCTGGCTAACAAGGCATCCACACAACCCACACTTATGAATCTCCTGCATATCTATAAGTCAAACAATAGCAGAAATACAAGGTCTAAGGACCTGAATTTTGTCTGTGACTTAAACAGAATATTCTGGAGAAACAAGTATGCATCCCAGTGACTGCACCTCCTATGGAACAGGAGTCCCATCCATGCGAAGCTGAGTTCATCTATTACCCAGTTTAAACACAACCTAGACCAGTGGATCAGGAATAGGAAATTTACACCGGACCTGGAATTCATATCCCATATGGAGAGAGGGAGCTTATAAATGCCTGGCCCTCAATGCCCTTTTGGATACAGTTCATCATTATTCTTTTGGGAAAGCTTGTCTAGGCTTAAAAAGGTCCCCTGGTCATTAGCCTAGTAACAATGTAGGAATCTGTGAATATCCTGTCTAAGTATGACCCAGTACCAGAAGTATAAATGAATCTGAGATTTATAAATATTAACATTATATAAATAAATATTTTAATTGCATACCTTGCCAGATGTCCATGGTGGAGGAATCCCTGATGTTCCTGTATACCAAAATTAGACAGCTCCAATAATTTGGACAGTGACTAAGGGGTGCAGAGAACTTTCAGGTATTCTTACATAAAAAGAGATACCTGTGGCATCTTCAGTGGATATTTACGTTGGACAGTCAAGCTCTGCACCAACATCCAGCACTGCACTGTGTCATCATGTTGAGGTACCACTGCCTCTGAGAGAGACAAGAAACTCCTCTATCCCTATGAGAGGTGGTTCACTAAATACCCACTCACTGACCTACTTTCCCATGCCAGGTGGTCAGCTATTTGTTTGTTGGCACATCTCATGTCATTAGCCCTGTGGTGCACCACTTCATAACTGTCATCTTGGCCACTGACTGCATTGGCATCTGCCACCACATTTTGCCATTCTTCTTAAGTCGGCTTAGTCAGCAGCATGCAGGGGAATGAGCGGTCATCCATGGTGGAGGGCATGAAGTAGCACCTCATTCTATGCATCAGAACATTTTGGCTTACATTTTGTCTTTTCAACAGAGTCCCCGGTGTGTTTTTGCTTCCCTTGATTTTTAGTTATTGCTCTGTAGGTAAGCAAAACAGTGGTATTAACAACCTTGTTGATGAGATGTCCTGCAGCTGCTTATACCACCAGTTAACCCCTTGCCCATTTAGCATGCTGTTTGCATGCAAACATGTAGCTGATTCAACCAGTGCCCTGTGCCAGTCTCATGAATTATCACCCTACCCCCTCAGCTCTTCAAATGAAGAGCAAAAAAAAAGTCTGTTCCTTTTACTGGCAAACCAGCCAGATAGCCAGATGCATGACACATCCCCATCCCTCCTGCCTCAACCATTCAGGTCCTATTTATGTTTCATACCCCCAAATCTTCTTCCTCACACTATAGTAAAAAAATAAATAAATATCGATTTCTTTTTTTAAACTGTAGCAAATGTAGAAAACATTTGTACAGTTTATATCCTGCCTGCACAGAGCACTGCAGTGCTCAGGTTTTAGTTAAAAAAATGTCTTGTTTTAAATTGTAGCAAACTGCTTTCTACAAATGTAGCAAACATTTGCTGCAGTTTATACCCTACATGGAGCACTATGGTGCTCAGGGTTTAGTTTAAAAACAACTTTTCTTCTTTTACAAATGTAGCAAACAGTTTCTACAGTTTATACCCTGCAATGAGCTCTACAGTGATCAGGTTTTAGTAAAAAAAAAAAATTGTTACTTTTAAACTGTAGCAATTTTTAGACCACACACAGAACACTACAGTACTCAGGTTTGACCTAAAATCCAGTATTGTGCTAAAGAGCATTCGGGATGATGGATGGCCAATCATATTCCCTAACACTTTGCACTTGGGTCAGTTGCCTTCTCACCCCACCATAGTTATGCTACTGTTTGTGTGCCTGACATTATATATCTGTAACTACACTCTTTAATTAGTCAGGCACATACGTTTACTGAACAAATGTCCCCACAAAGACAATGCCTACAACTTTGCAAGTGACCAAGGTGATATAACTGTTTCTTCTCTCTTAGATTTAAGAACATTTTTGCAAATAACATATATGTATGATGTATAATGTATACAACAGATAGATTTTTTTTTTAGTGAAAGCGGTAGCTGAAGGCCAACCAGAAAGTGCTGAATTCTGTTCTGAGTAAGTGCTGATGGGTGTGTCTTCCATTATGCTTAACAGTCCTTCAACACAATAATTTGTTTACACTTCCAGTTCTCCCTCAATAAACCATCCCAAAACACTTATAAATGTTGGACAGCAGTTAAAAGTAGCCATATGTGGAAAAATGTTCTTGTAAAAAATAACACTTACAAGCAGAGCATTACTTTGCCTTGCCAATTTCTCTCAGGTATAGCTGTCACAAATTCAGAAGTTGCTGCTGTATGAGTTCATTCATAGTTTGATGAGGCTCTGTGTTCCCCCTCAAACTTAAATCATGCAGATTCACCTGGCTAGGCACGTTGATTATGCTAATTAAGGCTCAGTTTATTACTGTTTCTTAATCTCTATTTGCACAATGAGAAAACCTGTTAAGCATCCTGCTACTCAGTTGTCATCAGTGAAGTGCACATGACTGGCTTCCCGATTTCAGAACCTCACATGTGCGATTCACTCCATGCCCCTAATGGGAGTTTTGTAACTCCACATATCACCTATGGAAATGGAGTCACTAGAGTGTCTACTGTCTTAATAGCATGTGCAGAGATACAGGAGTGTCATGTTTCATACCTTAGAGTGCCATTGTGAATCATTGTAATACAGTCCCTATATTATCCTAGCCCACCATCCATCACACAAATGAGGTGTCCAGTGATACCATCAATGTCTGGTATATGGCAAATATCAGATTCAGTTTTGGCATGAATTTTTTGCCATTTTTCCCTGTGATTCTTCATGGTGAGACACAATGGCTGGAGAAGGAGAATGTAGTGCACCTTTTAGAGTGACTAGGTGGTGCATGGAGGAGACAGAAATCTTTCCCACCTTCTTCATAAGGATTACACCCAGAGGCACCTGCAGATGGGCTATTGTAGACCTCAGTGTAAGACTGAAGCTTGGAATAGTTTGGCCTAGGCCATCAAACATGCCACTGGCATCCCCCACACAAAGAGGGGACAGTGCAGTGACCATTATAATGGCACAATGTTTCACAATCCTGATCTGTGGAAAAGAAGTTTGACAGCAGACACCACCAACGTTGTGTAAGCAGAAAATGTTGTCAGTTAGACATGCAAGCTGACAGCAAGTGCCACCCACAGACCTTACATACTACCAAGTTTCTCTCTGAATAGATTGCAGAGAATAAGCTGCTGCAAAGGTGGACATTGGTGGGGTAAACATACCTGCTTCAGAATGTACAGCTTCTAATGTTATACATCTGTTTAGGTAGTCTAGATGCAGCTTCGCACACTATAGCTTTTTTACATAACTGTCACTTCTGTGCTAACAGCCATAGTTCAAAGGTAGCAGCATGAATACTAAATATGTCTGCATGGATCCTGTACATACTTGAACAAGTGGCTTAAAGTGTTAAGGGTTTAGGATGAATTCCACTCCCTCTATGTTTGTTCTCATAGTTTTTAACTTGAGGTGTCAGTGTCATTATAGTAACTACAACATAAAACATGAAAAGATCAGTGTCAGTGGTGCAACAGATAGCACACTTGCCTTTGGTGCAGAAGATTGTGGGTTCTGTTCTCAAGATGATTGTGGACACAGCAGTGCTACATAAAGGAGTGCTGCACTCTTGAGTGTGCCATTCTTTGGATGAGAAATTAAATCAAGGCCCCATCTAATTGAGTTGGTGGCAGCTCAGGTGGATATTGGAGGACAAGTCAACATTCTCCTGCACTCTGTCCTGTGGTCATGCTAATGCAATGCACTTTCTCTGTTCTCATTTGCCTGTCTGAATCATGTAAGCCAATGCATGACTGACTTGTATCTAGTACCCAAACATCCTTATACATTAAAGTACACAGTTTTCATTGGGTGAGCATCAGAAGTTGTACTGTTTTTCTGAAGTAAGACTTGATAGGAATCTTATCTATCATTCATGCTGTAGAGTAGTAATCATGTTAGCTTTCATTACAGTTGCATATTAACATTCACACTCAAACCCAGACACACACACCCACCCACACACTCACACATACACGTATGCACACATGACCGCACACTCACAGACGCACAACTGCCCATGCACACACATACACACACTTGCAAATCACACACATACACACAAGCATTCACATATTCTCACATCCACACATGACACCCACATACCCATGTGCACAAACACACACACACACACACACACACACACACACACACACACACACACACACATATATGCACGCAAAGCCATGCACACAATCACACACACACAGACACATGCACCCACACTCACAAACACACACATAAACATACACACACACACACACACACACACATATGCGCGCGCACACACACACACACACACACACACACACACACACACACACACACACACACACACACACACACACACACACACACACACACACACACACACACACACACACACACACACACACACACACACACACACACACACACACACACAGACACACACACACACACACACACACACACACACACACACACACACACACACACACACACACACACACACACACACACACACACACACACAGTTTCTCACACATGTATCTGCTGTTAATAACTCCCCAGTCATTCAGTGTAACATTCAGCACCTTTTAAGCTTCACAGATCTGGCTTGTCTGTTTGAGAATGCTGAGATGTACTAAATTATTTGAGGTTATTTTAGATATTAAAAAATACCCTTAGTCTGACTTAATGTTTTGTAATAATCAATTAAATTGCATTCTGTTTTTGAGAAGCTCTCTTGTCAGTATTCATATTGTACAAGTTGTTAGGTTCATTTTTATTATTAGAAAATCTATTTTACAGCAAGTAAATGCAGCCAGGAAAAGGTCATGCAGCAGTAGCAGCTGATTGGTATTTATTCTGATACTGTGTTTGCACTGTGGAGTTTCCCTCTGAAACCTCCTGAAGGGAAAGTACAAATAGCTTCATACTAAGGATGAAAACACCACCTCCGGCCCAGCTGGAATTCAGTAATGCAACTGCGATGGCATTTTAAAAATGAACTTATGACCGATTTTAACATCAGCTTACTATGAGCTAAAAAGGCTCATATAAAATGTAAGCACATTGGAGATGTTTTTACAAATAAAGAACTACTAACACGTTAAAAACTGAATTAAACCGTAATGTGGCTAATTTCTACACTTATGCTTGAATGTAGAAATACTTAACCTTTTAACAAAAATATTAACATAGATTTCTTGGAAAAAAATGGCTATTAGAATTAATATTTTCAGATATGAGCTTAGAAGCCAGATTTAAATGGACAGATTAAGTAACTCGATGTGTGCATGAAGATGGACTTGGATGACCTGGTACTATATCAACCCCACCTCCAAGGTGGACAACTTGCTGTAAAGTGTTTGCAAATGCCATTTCAGCATACACTACTTTCATGTTTTTTTCATGCTACTGAACAAGAGTCACACAGTTATACTACTTTCTTTGCGCCAAGTACTATACCTTAGAGAGATTGCTCTGTCATATCCTATTGAGCAGTTAGGCTGTCCAAACTCTTCCCTCCAAAATTTTGCTTATAACTTGTTCTATTCTGCCTTAGACTTGACCTTTTTTCAAGTAACTTCAAACAAAGAGTATTTCCTACATTGTCAGCCACACATCAGTAGTACAGAACTGCAATCCTTTCTCTGAATGGCAGTCTCTCCTGGTTTTGGGGACACAACACTCCTACTATATTATATTTTTAGTAAGTACACCAGTAGGTGTGTATTTTATATTCATTTGTTGTTGTGTTTTGGCATTTCACTTACTAGTTCTGATAGTAAAATAGTAATTCAATGCAAATTTGCAAAGTGAGCTGCATTCAGTGTGTTGGGGGTTCATTTGTGGTTGCTTTTGACGGTTTTGCATCGATTGTATTAGTTGAAAGTTTATAGTTTCAAGGTCTATTTCATCAGCCTCAGAAGACAACAAGTGATGCTTCCTCTGCTATGTTTATGAATGCCCCCCCACCCACACCTCCTTTGCATACTATTAATTCTTTACTTGTGTAACAATCATAATAACTTTGTTTACATCTATTTTAGACTTCAAAATTCACCTGCTACTTTTTATTTTTTCCTTATTTACCTCCTAATAAGCATGACATGCTGTACATAAATAGAAAGAATGAGCAATGTTACATTGTAATATTCCAATTTATTTGAATATCTGTTTGCGGTACAAGCTTTAAGAACTTAATCTTCCTTGAATGAAGATCGTTCCTGAATCGATCTCTTCCTAATGATGTGATACCCATCTAGCCACATCCCAGTTTTGTTCCTAAGCCACTTGATAGCATATACAATGTTCTGTTTACCTTCTATTCCATCTTTAAGTATGTAGCACCACTCAATCTGCCTCACGCTTGATATCATATGTCAGAAGTTTCCATAATACACTGGAATGCTTATTGGGTCTAAGTACCTCCTACACCTGAAAAGCTCCACAAATGCCATCAAACAAGCATAAAAAAATAAGTGTCTGTTTTGGAGACTTGCTAATACACTGCAGATAATCCCAAATGACTTTTAAATTCTTGATTTTTCAGCCACCTTTTCTCCACCACTCAAGTATCTTCCGTTTTCGTAACAGGAAATACTGAAATCATGTCACATGATCCCTCTGTGCTCTTAAATCAGCTAAGTAAATTTGATTAACCCTGCTCTCTGCGGTGAATAATGCCCTCCTTTAGTGAAAGTATAAACATATTGTCTTACAGGGAATGTCCAGGGGACAGGTCAGTCTTGCTGACTGTTTACTACAAATATTGCTGAAACCGTTTCTGATATAACTATCTGATACTTATGCACAGACTGTCTGTTACACTCCAGCTGGCCTTACAATAAGAACTATGGTTGCCAAGTTGTTTAAAGATCAGTGCATGATTGAGAATCAGGACACCAGATAAAATCAGTAGTTTGACAACAAGATATTCTGCAAGTGATAGATGGTAAATTGATCATGGCCATTGCCTGGTCATTTAACAGCATAATGCTATCAAGAAAAACTCAAACTCTTCATACAGGACACAGACTTCAACCTGCTTACTCTATAAGAGGTAATGAGAGACTACAGACTAAGTAACTAATAATGACTGGCGGCTGGCCCCCTTTCTGCTTAGCAGACCACTATAGAAATGTACTAAACGTTTCCAAAATCTTGCATGCCCTCAATCACCTCATAGACATGCACCTCTGGCTTGTAATTCTTAGTCTATAGGCTAGACAGGCAGCAATAGAAATCCTGATTTTATGTCATTCTTTATTATCAGATCTCATTCTCAGTTCATAGCTAATAGGGCCTTAACAAAAAATATTTATGATACAGTTATATCTTCCTCCAAAATTAAGTGCCCCCAATGTATAATTAAGGAGACATAATTGAACAAATGGCAGTCAGTTCACCTCAGGTACCAGTATTATTCTATCATAGTCCATGTGGACATTAATGACCAGAGATGTACTTCTATATAAAGAGTGACATTGCAGGTATGTAAAAATGAAAAAGCAGCAAACCAAAGACCAGGAAGGAACCGGACCACAAAACCTATAATCTTTCATTCGTTTAATAAAACACCAAAAACTTCATCAGAATAAATACAAAAACTAGAAACCACCCTTTAAATACATGTTATTGTTGACTATTATATATACATACATTTTCATGTTTTTATACATATGCAATGTTAAAAAATTTGTAGTGTATTTTTAAATTTTCATGATATCACAGTGGCTATTTAAATAATTTATTTTAAGTATTTTGTCATTGGATGATTTTTTTTTTGCACATGACAAGTATTTAAAGGGTAGTTTCAAGTTTTTGTATTTATTCTGATGAAGTTCTTGGTGTTTTATTAAATGAACGAAAGCTTATAAGTTTTGTGGTCCGGTTCCTTCCTGGTCTTTGGTTTGCTGCTTTTTCATTTTTACTTTGTTCTTTGGAGTGGTTTAGCAGTTTTTACATTGCAGGTATGTGCTTCGCATTGAGTAGCATTATACCTTCCCCAATGATAATGCCTCATTATGAACAAACAATGGTACTTGTGAGAACGGGAGGACATGGTTAATAAACAATGTTGCTTTGTAAAGGATGGTCTGCAACTGTCTCCCCGAGGCTTCAGAATATTGGCTAAAAATGTATCTCAAAATCAGATGGGCACAACAGCTGCACAAGGGCTAGGAAACCCAACCTAAGGAAACAAACAACAAAACAACAAGAAGAGCAGCCAACTGCACCAAGCAATGTAATGCAGCATCTACCATCACCTACAACTATGCCTATTTGATGACTGCTTGAGGCCTGAAGTCCACCAGTTTGAGATTTCTGCACTGGAGCATTTTTAGGCAATGCCAAACTGACAAACCCACTAACATAGCAAACTATACTCAAATAAACCTAAAGGTGTTATTGCTCAATGCTAGGAGCCTAAACAAGTAATTTCACACGGTCCAAGCTGCACATCTGTGCAGTTACTGAAACATGGTTTAAATCCAGAGAAAGTAGTCTGGCACTGCAAGGCTTCAGAGTCTTTCATGCATTTAGACCATGAGCTGCACAGAGAGGGACAAAAGAAGGAGGAGTCTTACTATATGATTGAAACAAGCATAACTCTGTGAGGGTTAAACAGTACAATGCCTTGGAATTTATCCATATGCAAATAACTATGGACATAGTACCATACAATATCTTAGCAAGTTATAGATCACCGTCTGTGTCCTTAGAATCCCCATGGCTTGTACCTAGGCCTACTGGAGACACTCACCATTAAACCAAAAACCCTATTCATGGGAGACTTTAACTACCCCTCCATAGACTGGGAAACATACAGTGCCTCATACTTGCAGGCACATCTGTTCCTGTACTTTGTTAAAACAAATACCCTAGACCAGACAGTGTGCACATCCACCACAGGTTCAAACATACTGGATATAGTACACACCAGTATGGGAGACTACAGCACCCTTCCACCCACTCACCCCAGTGTCACATCTCCACTGGTGAGGTTGGACCACAAAGCTATCTCCTTTGAAATAAAAATCAACTTGGTAACTCCAGCAAACACTTTAACAATTTGGAACTAATCCAAAGCAAACTACATTCTATTAAGCCAGAGGTTCACAAAGTGCGGGCTGCTACCCACTAATGAGTCGCAAGCTGATTTTGGGTGGGTTGCATTGGCTGGGAGTGGGGGATGCTGACCAGGAGAAGAGCATTCATCTTTAAGAAGAATGCCCTTTGCATCCAGTCACACAGATGTGACAGATGTGTGCAAACTGTTTTTGTCTTCTGCATCTCTGCGACCTGCTGGTTATGTCTTCATCTTCCCCGCATGGAATTTGAATACCAGAAGATGTTTGAAATGCAGACCGCAAACAGACAATTGAGAGGTTGGTGTTTGTGTGTGTGTGTGTGTGTGTGTGTGTGTGTGTGTGTGTGTGTGTGTGTGTGTGTGTGTGTGTGTATGTGTGTGTGTAAAAGAGGGAGGGAGGTATCTCTCAACTGTCCTGATTTTCACAGAATGTTCGGATTTTTGCCTCATAATTTTAGTCTGTTCCTCATAAAATTTGTTTTTTTGCGTTTATTATGACAAATCAGTGATAACAGAATTCATTAAATAATGACAGGCAGTTGCGTTTCAGGCTTCATATCCTTCAGAAAATTCATGATAACACAATGCCTTTTATTCTATCAAGTTTATAAGTTTGTGAGAGCAATATTTAAAGTTTGTCCCTATTTTTAGGGCTTTGTCCCACCATGACTTTTGGCCTTGCCCAGATTTTTTGCACTAAGAGGTGGAGAGGTATGCCCACACCCTACAAACGTTATCTGAAGTTGCTGCACCTCAGGAAAAGTGTGATCAATAGCAGGCCGTTTAATGCCCAAAGAGAACCACCATCACACTAATTAGAAATTTTTAACACTAGAATATACAAAACTAACTCTTCAAGGAAATGAGCAACAAAACTTCAAAGGAATGCCAATTTGAGACAGCATTCAAACAGATGTGAAAAAAGCAAGTGAAAGTAAGGAGAGATGGGGGTATGTTTTGACAGTATAAGATAATTAAAGGGAAATGTGATTTAATACAATTACACCAGAAAGGAAAGCTAAAACAAGAATGTGGTTTTCAGAGATGGCTTTTGATGGCGTGGTATTTACTGGAATAGTTAAGAGATGTTTAGTCAGTTGAGGCTTGTGTAGCAGCATGAGATTCTTTTAGGGATCAGAGAGAGAAAGTGTGGGAAACCAATGCTTTGTTTCTAGAGTTTGTTTTGGCTCACTTCTAGTAGGTACACCAGCCTCTATACAGCCATTTATATGGTTGTGCAGGGTTTCTGTGAACAATTCCACATAGGTTGCTGTGAGCTCAGAGTTGGATGGTGCATTGAATTTTGACAAATTATTGCTTAATACAGTGGTTCCCAAACTTTTAAGGGCCAAGACCCACTTTTCAAAATGGTAATTTTTCACAACCCACTACTTGCTCCCATCGGTCTGCTCAGTGGAGAAAGACACGCACTCTAATCTACCATGTGCCTGTCATTATCAGGGTTGGCTGGTAAGTTGGAGTTAACATGTAGTAATGAGATTAATAACACCAAATAAATACATTATAATAAAATAAACACAAAACCATCCCTTTACAGAATGACAGCTTTCCCCAGAAAAGTGTACATGAACCCAGATCAAGCTTGTTTAAAGTAAATAATCCCATCACACTGATCCCCAATAGTGAATAAACACATTTCAAAGTGCTCAAGTCAAACACCAAGGACAGATCAGCATTTCACATCTTAAACTGTATGAGAGCACCAAGCAGTTCTTTTACATTCCATCAAAGAGGACAGTAATAAACAAATCGGGTACTATTTCCATTATTCAACTGCGAGACCTTTTGGTCATGATGGAGCTTACCAATTACAATCCACTGTTCTTTGACACTCAAAAGTACTATGGACACTTCTACAATGACAACATCACCAAGTTTTAACAGTTATATAGAATTCTTCCGTTATAAGTTCCCAAACAGCAATAATTTCAGAGCACGCGTTAACATTTCCATTAACTGGATTTCTGCAGTAGTATTCACACACACACACACACACACACACACACACACACACACACACACACACACACACACACACACACACACACCTATCTACCTCCCTCTGACACATACACACACACACCTACCCATAGCTCTCAACCAAAAAGGGACAAATCCCAGAAGAATCTGGGACAAATCCAGAAGCAATCATGGACACTTTTCATATATTAGTATTATTAACTTGAGACATTGACGGAATAACAGAACAAGTGAATATGCATTTTTCTAAAGTAAAAGAAGTCTGTAACTCTAATTATTGTCATTATTTATTAAGTGTAATTCTTTATATTTTCTCCAAAAGTCACCACTTTTAGGTGGGATTAAGAGGGACAAAGCTAAAATTTCAGTCAAAATCATGGATGTCCCTGAAAATCAGGAACAGTTGAGAGGTATGTGTGTGCGGCTTGTTCCACATGGAAGTGTGCAGGGAGCATTGCTTCTTTTTTGTCTCACTTGTTCATAAATTAACCAGCCTGAGTTCATTCATTATAAGAAAGTATGTCCTGTGGCTGTAACCGTTGAGATGTAGTAATTGGACTAATGTGGTGCAAGGTTGTAGGTAGTTAGCAGCTGTGCTTGGTTCACCCATCTGCCTCTTCTTCCAGTGAGAAAAAATACCATGCCATGACTTTTGCTTCCCTACCTGTCCTAGTGACCTTCATTTGAGCCATGTGACCATCAGTTTCTATAAAGTATTGAAAAACTAAACAGAGTACTCTATACCTAACCAGCACCTCATAGAGGTAGTTACACCATCTTGCCTTTGAATTCCCTCATCTCCCCAGAGATAAATCCTAACATTTGATTTGCTTTGCTGACACCCTTTCACATTGAGTCTTAAGGTAAGGTTTAGATTTTCTAACATTGTAACACTTTTCACATTCTGGATTCGTAAGCTGACTTTCCCAGTTATGTATTCTGCCTACAGGTTTATTTTCCAGTTTGTGGTGCCTATGCTTTTGCATGAGTTGAACTGATGGTGTTTCATTTCAGTCTATGTCTCCGGTTTCCTTAGCTTTGTTTTCAGGCTTTGCACATCCCCGTCAATGATAGGTGGCTTGTAGATGGAATCAGGGACACTTTTTTTCATTTGCTACAACATCACAAAAAAAAAAACTTTAGTGAGTCTGTGTAACATCAAAGATTACCTCAGTCCTAACTTCAAGACTCAAGCAATAATGTAAACCCCCAAGGAGTAAATGCTCTAGGCACCACAAACAGTCCAAATAAAAATACGATCAAACGCAATAGGTACCAGAGCAATACATGGCTGTAGAAAACAATAGTCATTCAATTCACATTAAAACCATTTATTCAGGAGCCACAAGTAAACTAGCAGCGGTCACAAATAAATAAGCAGAGGTAAGTGCTTTCACCCAACAGGGCTTCGTCAGACCATAAGCACACATAAAGCAAAAATCCCTTTATATCTACAAAATGGCACAAAAACTCTGCAAAGATAATTGGTCTTAAAGAAACAAGTATATCTATGTATATTCAAAACATAAAATATATCCATCTATATAAAAAATATACACACATATATATATATATATATATATATATATATATATATATATATATATATATACATATAATATAAAAATATATACAAAAAATATACATATATAACAAATACATATCATGTAAAACATCATTATAACAACACAACCCTACCTCTATCTAAGCCCATTGGACCTCATAAATGGCTTGAGAGGTATTTTATCATTAAGCCCTGGGTCCTGATCTGCCCTGAGCCTAATGATCCATTTGGCTTTCTGACTTTCCATATGGTTCCTAATGGTCTCACCTCTATGGTTGGGGTGTACCATATCTTTAACTCTGAACCTAAAATTATGATTATCATCCGTACCCAGGACGTGTTTTGAAAGTGCATTAACTGTGGATCCAATTCTGATCTGGAAGAGGTGTTCACGTATCCTGTCCTTAAACTTCCTATCTGTCTTGCCAACATAAAATGCCCTGCATGTTTGGCAAGAAGCAAGAGATACCACATGCTCAGACATGCAGTCAGCAAAGACATGGAACATATATCTCCTACCATCTATGGGATGTACAAAATATTCACTTAAATCTATAGAATCACAAAAATTACACTGGTTACAGGGGAATGTACCCAGCATATCACAACTCTCATTCCTATCCTATCCTTATTGTGAGGGTAACACAATAGCCTCTTCAAATTGAGCTTGTTCTTATAGACAAAATGTGGGGTATCACCTTAAAACCCTTGATAGGGTATATCAAGCCTGATAGGGTTAGGGTTCCTTTATTTTATACCCAGGACGTGGGAGGTATTAAGGATGTTTATAAGGACTCACTGGGATGTGCTAACAGTGGATCCAAGTCTTAGAGAAATTGTAGGTGATACCCCCGCATTTTGCCTATAAGAACAAGCTCAATACAGAAAGTCAGGAAGCCAAATGGATCATTAGGCTCAGGACAGATCAGGACCCAGGGCTTAATGATAAAGTACCTTTTTGAAGTCCAGAGGGCTTAGATAGAGGTAGGGTTGTGTTGTGATAATGATGTTTTACATGATATGTATTTGTTATATGTGTATATTTTTTGTACATATTTTTATATTTTATATATACATATATATGTTTTTTTATATAGATGGATATGTTTTATATGTTTTGAATATATGTAGATATGCTTGTTTCTTTAAGACCAATTATCTTTTTAGAGTTTTTGCCCCTTTTTGTAGATATAAGGGATTTTTGCTTTATGTGTGCTTATGGTCTGATGAAGCCCTGTTGGGTGAAAGTGCTTACCTCTGCTGATTTATTTGTGACCGCTGCTAGTTTACTTGTGGCTCCTGAATAAATGGTTTTAATGTAAATCTAATGACTATTGTTTTCTACAGCCATGTATTGCTTTTGATCATATTTTTCTAACTTCAAGACTGATGATCCTTGGAGTTAAGGGAATATTCTCTTATCTTTAAGGTTAAATAGCCTTGGAGTTAATACATATAGTGTCAGAAATGTGGGGTGCAGTGACCTTGCTTCTTTCAGTACCAGATTTCAGTATTACTGGTTCATAAGAGATTTTGTCTCTCTTAGTGAACACAATTATGTTTGTACTCAGTGTGGTATCATGAATCCTGTGACTACCACTCCAACCATAGTAATGTCCAAAGAGACTGTCTCAGTTTTACATGTCCTATGTGACGTTACAGACTTATATATTTAGTATAGCTGGGCTCAGGATGGACTCCTGTGAGACATCACTTGCACCTTCTTTGCCATCTGAGAACTCGCTTTAATTATCTTCTGTTATGTAATCAGTTCTCCACCCATCTATACAGTTTGCTACCCATGTGTACCCCTAACTCAGTTTTGTAAGAATCCTACTGCACAGTACCAAATTAGAGGTTTTGCTGGAATACAGAGCAACTGTATTCACACATATATCTTTGTCTGCCACTGTAGATACCACATTAACCCACTTGCTATTAAATTCACCCCTGGAATTTAACAAGGAGGCCATCTTGATCCTACAACCTTGTAAGCACTGACTTTAGCATTCTCTCGCTTTCTCTCTCTATCTCTTTCTCTCAGTTTTTTTGCCCATCACTAACATCCAGCTCAATAGCCCTGGGCTGCTCTTTGTTCTGTCTTTGTAGATGTGTCTCACCATCACAGCTTATTCCAAGCTCCTAACTCTATCATTCATTACTACCCCATGTGCCTTGCCTTTGGTCCTGAGATTCTCTTTCCTGATGTTGATATTGTAGTTTTTGTTCTCATTTTGTTAAAAGCTATTTCCAGCATGTAAATGCAGATGGGAGAAGGTCATACACCAGCCGCTGAAAGTAAACATTGAATTAAAATAAAAAGCAATACTGTCTATTTTTGAAACCTCCTGAAGGGAAAGTATTTAAACAAAAAAAAAAAACCCTTTCAGATTCAAGATGAAATATATCTAGTGCTCTGCAGGATGTCAGACATACATCTGTAAAATATTTTTAAAAATATAATTATGGCTGACTTTAGCATCAGCTTTTTTTGAACTAAGTGTGCTCATGTGAAATATAAGCATATCTGAAGAATTTTACAGACAAAAATCCAATGCACAGCAAAACTGAAATGGTTAGTCCCCCACTAACTCTATGATATGTTTTCAGTGCAGACCTGTGGAGTTATTCATACTAACTAGGGAAAATTTGGCCAGGGTGTCAGGGAAATTCCCCTAGATATATCTATGGATGACTAGGTGTGAAGAATTGTGACTGTGGTTAAATAAAGTGTGGGAGACAAGAACAGTTAGACTGAAATAATGGTTATGGCAAAAAGAACGGGGAAGATGAAAATGCAGATGATATTAAGAGAATAAATAATATGTAAATATAAGCAGTAAATATTGTAGAAATATATTTTAATAAAGCTAGCAGGTCAACCGTTTTGGTAAGTGTGTGAGATGGTTTACATTCACCTGAGCAATCATTCACATTACGTTTTGTTATATTATGCTATTTTTCAAGTCTGATATACTCTGGTAGTGTTTCTAACTATCTGTATGTTTGTAGTTGTATTCACATAAGCTGTGCCTGAAATTGGTCATTTGTGATCAGTAGACTACCCCATTTCAGACATAAATAAAAAAAATCTCACCAGCTTAGAAGGCTAATATCTTGGTTTGTAGTCACTTCTGAAGGATAACACCTCCTTATGCTGCACTGCCACTGTTGGAAAATAATCCAAATATGTGCTGTGAGACTATAACCCACAGTCACCTGATCACCCAGCATCAAAGGGGAGCTTGTTAAGCCACTGATACTGGCAATTCAGGCATCTGGTATGGAAATAGAACCTATGGGCATGTGATCTTACCTGTTGAGTCTCTGACACCATTTCAGCTTGCCTTCAATTATGCAACAACACCAGAATAAGAGAATAATTTATATTTTCATACAAGCTGGCATAATGGTTAAGGTTTTCACCTCCCATGCACAAGGTACAAGGTTCAATCCTGATTTCCAGCCAATGCCTGTTTGGAGCTTGCATGTTCTTCCTATTTCTCTGTGGGGTTCCTCCCACCTCTGAAAACATGCTGAGTGTTTCCATCTCAGACTGATTAATAAATGGAGCAGTTGGCAGTGGCACAGACTCTATAGGGGGAAGAGTTGTATAGCCAAACTGCTTTGGACATCTAGTTAGAGAGCAATACCTTCATGATAGAAGAACATGGATCACAGACTGTGGCAGGGCTAGCCACTTGATGGTGTAAAATATGCTTCTACAGTAACGTTGACTAATGAAGAGGGTTGAGGACCTGGTCTACTCCGATCTATGCCAGGGACCCATGCTAAAGGTGAGAGGGGTATATGCCAGTGTGTACCTGCCATAACGCCCAGTAGCCCCGGTTCAGTAAGCTACTGGCTGGCCAGTATCCATTTAGCTCTGTTGAGCGAAAGCTGGATATAAACCAATCAACCTGCCAAACATGAACTTGCTATACTGAGGATGCAGCTTGGAAGTGGATGACATAATGTATGGAGGAGGCTGGACATCCTATGCATCCAAGAGACAAGAATGAAGGGTAGTGCAGGAAAGATACTGGCTGTGATCCAGAGTCTACTACTCTGGAGAAAGATAGGCTAGAAATGGTGTGGGAATTGTGGTGAGAGAGAGGCTTCAGAAGGCAGTGAGGGATATCTTCCGAATTATGTATTTTATTTATTTATTTATTGACATTTGGTAACTGGGAAAGTCCACTAGGTCAGAAACCCATTTTCAGTGGAGGCTCGGGGAGAAATGCTCCAAGAAAGGTTGCAAAAAAAAAATGACATAATGTAAACAGTTATATACAGAGCATAAGGAACAACATCTGCAATTCCAATTTCACATCAGTCATCAATTCAGGTAATCATCATACATATCATTAAGTATTTACAGAGGTTTAAGGTATTTACAGTTTGGAAACTATAATCATATACAGGCATATGTAAACTCATTTCACATCTTCAGACACTATTTTTCTATAAAGTTACTGCGAAAGCAGAAATAGGTGGTGTGTAGAAACATAAGATCTAGAGGTGTAGAAAAAAGCAAACGGAAAAATAGAAATATGGACAAAAAGCCAAGGTATGTGAGCTAAAAGACATTATTTGATGTAGAGTAGTATTGGAGACAGTGATCTATTTAAGGAGGTTTGTGTGAGTTGTTACAAGAGCATGTTTGATTGTTGAGGTAATGGGATTTTACTGCGGTTTTGAAAGCTTGTAAGGTGTTGATGTGAGTAATAGATGAAGGCAGGGAATTCCATGCTTTGGCGATAATGAAGGAGTAAAGGCTTTGTCCAGCACGTTTGTTGGGCTTCGATATACTTAGGAGACGTTTGCTTGAGGACCTAAGATTTCATGCAGGGGTGTATGAATGTAGGATGGTCTGAAGAGAGAGGCAAAAGTTGGGGTTTTATATAGTAGTTTGTGGGTAAGTGCTAATTGGGTGCATTGTAGATAGTGGGAGAAGTCAAGCCAGTTAATATTTTGTAATGCAAGGCAATGATGTATTCGGGTTGGCATATTTCAGGCAAACTTTGCTATTTTATAGTAGCAGGACTGTAATTTAGTTTTAAGAGTTGTATGTATGTTGGTAAAAATAGGGCTACCATAAAAAAGGGTGGGGAGGAGAAGAGAGTTGGCCAGTTTTAACTTAGTGGGTGTGCTCATGACAGAATCACGGCAATCAGACTCCAGTGTAATGATAGGGCAGTATTCATAATCAAGTCTATGCCCCACAGCAGGGTTGTGATAGTGAGGAGAAGAGTGCATTCAGACAGCAGTTGTAGGACCTATTAGATAAAGCAGGACAACATGAATTGGTGTTGATAATGAGTGACTTGAATACGCATATCGGGACAGGCAGAACAGGAAATGTGGACTGCCTGGGTCCACATGGGTGGTGCACCAGGAATAAAGAAGGAGAGGCCATTCTAGACTTCTGACTGGCAAATGGCCTGATAGTAGCCAACACATGGTTCAGAAAGAGAGACAGTCACAAGATCACATACAAGAGTGGCCAACATGCAACTCAGATAGACTTCCTCCTAGTAAGAAAAGGCCACTGACATAGAGTGATTGCAAAGTCATTCCCAGTGAAACAGTCAACACACAGCATAAACCACTGGTTGCCACAATCAGCTCCAAGCAATTGGCAGAGAAGGTTCTAATGTCAACAGAGATTAGGTTGAAGATGTGGAAGCTGACTAGAGTGAAAGTTTAACAGTACAAGGAATTACTCAGGGCTCTATTGGTTGTTGAAGAAGAATATCAGTGTCTCAAAACAATATGTTTGAGGACTGCAGAACAGATATGTGGCCATGCAAGGTATGTAAAAAAGGTACATTTGGAAAGCTGCTGGTGGAATACAGAAGTCAGGTAAGTCATCAAAAGAAAGGAGGAGTGCATGAAAAAGTGGAAGATAGAAAAGACGGACCAGTCTAGGAAGGAATACTAGCTGGCTAACAAAGTGGCTAAGAACAGGACATTGGAGGCAGTCTAACAGCTTCTGGAAAGTGACTCAGTAGTTAGCACAAAGAAATAATATCAGGTTGCAAGGCAAAGACAGAAAGATAAAGAAGATAGATAGTCAAACACCCTTCATAAGGGATGCCATCAACAACCTGCTCACCAGTCCACAGGACATCAAAGGCAGATGGAAAGAATACTTCCAGCAGCTTCTGAATGAAGAAAACCCCACAGACGTTGTACTGACCCATGACACAGACTATGATGAGAGAAGAAGAGGAGCCCACCCTAGAAGAAGTAAGAACAGCACTAAAGAAAATAAAGTCAGGGAAAGCAGAAGGATCAGATGAGGTCACAACAGATATAAGAAAGATGCTGGGTGTGATAGGGGAGAAATGGCTCCTGAGGGTACTTACAGCAGTGTGGAGAGAAAGACGTATCCCAGATGATTGGAGAGTAAACATACTCGTACCAGTGGTCAAGAACAAAGGGGGACATATACAACTGTGGGTAGTACAGAGGTGTCAAACTCCTGCCACATTGCATGAAAATTCTTGAGAGGGTGATTGATAAATGGATATGCAGAGTAGTAGAAAGTATGAGGTCTATATCATGTAGTCGAAGTGCTGTAAGTTCGACTGACATATGTTCGAACACATATGTCCGAAGTTACGGAACTTCGACTAGCTATAAAATAATAAAAACACAACAGACAAATATAAAAATTGTATGCAGGGGGCAAGCCCCACTGCACCCCCACACCCCCCACTACTTAAATATACCAACTCCGAGATTGCACCATATTGAAGTGAATGGAAACCTCCGCTTATGGAGATTTCGTTTCACACACTCAGACATTTACAAATTCAAACATATGGTCTCGACCATATGTCGGTCAAAATTGTAAATGTTCGACTACGAGATAGTAACCCGAAAGTATGATGGGAGATAATTCAGATCAGGATGCAGTACACCTGACCTGATGTTTGCAGTGAGACAGATAGTTGAGAAGATAGAGATGAGGAAAAAGTCCAACTGGGCATTCCTAGACTTGGAGAAAGCATATGACAAGGTCCCAAGAAAGCTGATTTGGGCAACACTGTAGTGGTTTGAAATCCCAGAAACTTTGGTAGAATTAGTGCAGGCTATGTATAAAGACCCAATGACTGAAGTATGAACAGTGTTTGGTCTCACAGAGTGGTTCCCAGTGGGAGTGGTGTGCACTAGGTTCAGGTCTGAGACCACTGATGTTCATACTCGTCATGGACTACATTAGCAAACAGGTTGGAGGGAGCAGATCAAGTTGCTGTGTGCAGATGATGTTGAATTACAGCCAGACTGTGAGCAAGAACTTCAGCGAAGGATAGGGGAATGGAATGCAAAACTGAAGGCACATGGGATGAAACTAAGTACAAATTAGACACTGGTAATGGCAGCAATTTGGAGAAATCAGAAGAAGCTGACAACTGAGGTAGAAGGGAAGATAGTGAAACAGGTTAATAACTTCAAGTATGTGGGAGGTCTGAATGAAGAGGTCAAAGCTTGAATTAGAGGACTGCAGCCAACTGGCATAGAGTGTCAGGTGTAGTCTATGACAGAAGAATGCCAACGAAGCTGAAAAGTAAGGTGTACAAGACAGTGGTGTGATCACTACCACTGTATGGTACAGAAACCTGAGCAGTAAAGGCAGAGCTAATGAGAAAGCTAGAGGCAATGGAAATGAAGTGCTTGAGATGGCTGGTAGGATACACACTGTGAGACAGACAAAAAATGAGGACATACAAGCAGAATCCAAAGTGGCAACAGTTGCAGAAAAGATCAAAGAGAACATATTATGGTGGGTCGAGCACATGTAGATAAAAGCAGAAGACAATCTGGTGAAGAGGATTTGAGATAGACAGGAAGAAGGTAAGAGGAGACTAGGGTATCCAGCAAACAGGTGAATGGATGGTGTAACAGAAGATCTGCGGCAGTGTCAAAGAAGGCAAGATGTGGCCTTGAGCCAAGAGAGATGGTGACAGTTGACATGACACCCTGATCCCATGTAGAAAATAGGAAAAAGGGGGTTGATAATGATGATGATGATTATATCTTCATACAATTTGGGTAGGAAAATATAGTAACATCAGAATTGCTACCAATGAGTAGATAATCTGATAGTGAATAAGTATT
The DNA here is from genome assembly GCF_019279795.1 of Protopterus annectens. Classification (NCBI taxonomy): domain Eukaryota; kingdom Metazoa; phylum Chordata; order Ceratodontiformes; family Protopteridae; genus Protopterus; species Protopterus annectens. The sequence continues at coordinate 246,382,182 of NC_056746.1, read as the reverse complement.
TGGTGATTGTACACGTGTTTGGAGATGGAAATTGCTTTCTAGTAATCAGGTTTCTTGATTTTATGGATTTACTAACATGCTGCACTATTACATTTGGGCACTGTAGTTTGTCATTTCATAGCCACAGCCATCTATAATTGGATTTTAAGCATTAAAGCAATTTAAGCCCTCTAGGGGAGAGAGAGAGTGTAGGTGTCATCTAAAGCGGGAAGTGTAGCAATTGTAATTGTGGTGGTGGGCTTCATGTTTGTTTTTTAACAACTTTATCGAATTATCACTTGTGACATAGGCAAATTTACATTTATACAAATGTAATCAAACTGCATTAACATTAACAAACATTATACTTCACATATATTGCTATATATCATATTGATTTTAAAACAGAAAGAGAGAGAAAGGCAGGAGTACTGGATCAGCAGAAGATCTACTTGGGATATAAAAGTTCAGGTGGAAGGGTACAACAGGAAAACAGTGATCCTTCACCTTAAAACCCCACAGTGTTAGAAGCAGTTTGAGTGCCATGTTATCAAATATGGAAAATGATTTACATCAAATTCATGGACCAGCCGGAATGACAGGTGAACCCCAGTTACTCTGTCAACAGACAGTTCTGAAAATATGTATTCTTTTTCATGTACCAAGTGATTATCTTTATGGATTTTCCATAAATTCCTTAGGATGCCAGATCTACTGACCAAATGGAATACTAAGTGTGAAAATTTTGCTTCCGTGAATATGCCGTATAGTTTAAAAGAAAGTCAACAAAGGACATACAAGATTAAATTAATCTATCTTATTATTTATTTGACATTTGTTAACTGGGTTAGTCCAACTGCACAACAGAGCTCTTTTTCAGCGGAGACCCGAGGAACGAAGCTCCACAGATAAACAAATACAAAAACAAAACATCATACAATATTAACATGCAAGTGTATATACACAGGAGAAACAGAATGCAACTTAAATGAACAAGTTAGAATACAATGGAAAATGCAAAACACAAAAGCTTTCACAAGCGAGCTTTATTTAAAACACATGACATGCTTAAACATCTTATTTTTCCATTTTACTACAAGGACTTCACTGTTATTTTTTGCTGTTTTAAGTTAGAATACAAGAGTAATACTGAGGGTTTAAACAGCCATGGTACATATTAAGTATATAAAATATAATATAAAAAGTTAGATTCTATCTAACAATTACCATCAGAGAGAAATTCATGGTTGGTTGAATATTATAAATACCTTTAATGAGTAGTTGTGTAGTTGTGGTAACATGTGCGAGCTGAGAAGTGAAGGGGAAGAGAAGAGGGAGCAGTTTAGGTGGGAGTGGGACAAGAACAGGTCCAGGAATTAGTAAATAAGTCCTTTAGGAGTTTTTTAAAGTTAAGGAAGTTGCCGTTTGTTCTTAGAGAAAGGGGAAGTTTGAATTTAGTTTATCTTAAAAAAGATAGAGGACCTGGTTACTGGTTTAAGTTTACATGCTTTATTTCTTCTAAAAGGCAGAAATGGAAGATGTCTGGTATCACATAATTGTCTTAACTGCTTAGGCATAAATAGGTTCATAGGTTCATAGGTTGGTACTAAGCTATCGGCCCTAGGGCCTATACAAGCCTAGCCATAACAATTCTCTGGATATTTATTCCCACAATATTTACTTCTCTGGACCCCTGTCTAGCAGGGTGACTTACATGATCCCCGGGGTGAATTTCCTATCTCCCATCCAATCATCAAGGTTCCTTTTGAAGAGGGACAAGGAAGTGCTTTGCTTGACATGTATGGGCAGTCTATTCCTGAGTATGGGGGGGTCACTGGGTCAGGAACCTATCCCTCCAACATGTTTTGCTCATTGTGATGACAAGGTTTAGATACCTGGAGCATGTGGCTCTGAGGGATTGGGATTTCTTTAAGTGGAGCATGTCCAACAGCTCAGGATTTGACATGGCCTTGTATGTTAAGCAGAGATCGCCTCTGAGTAGACGATATGCCACAGAGTACAGCTGGAGTTTTTTAGATGGTCAGCATATGGCATCTGCTTTAGGCCTGTGATTCTTTCAGTGAGGTATTTCTGTGGCCTTTCCAGCTGTTGCAGATGTCTTGTGAGGTACATACCAAATGGGTCATTATACTCTATAATGGGTCTATTGAGGGATGAGTACACTGGGACAATGACCTCCTTTTTTCTGGATAAAAAGACCTTAGTGATGAGGTGTGCCACATAGAAGGATTTCCTGACTGTTGTGGCGATGTGGTTATCGAAAGTGAGACCACTGTCCACCTGTGTCCCTAAGTCTCTCATCACACTTTCAATGTTTAGTGTACTGCCACCTATGTGGTAATTCATGGGTACATGTTTTAAATGAATCACAAAGATGTAAGTTCATGAGCTTGAAAGTTTTAATGTGGCTTGATCACTTGCTGGGCAAATTTTTAAAGGCACAATGCCTTTTCTTCAGTGATAGTCTGAATACCATATATAATTTACATAAACGTTTGTTATACCATTAATAGTTTTGTCATGTTTAACTATATACATTCTTCTTTGTAAGAAATTGACATCTTTCATGCTGCTTGGGAGTGGGGTTTGTTGCCTCCACTATTTAAAATCAAAGTGGAGAAGTTGAATGGCTTACCTACTCAAAAAAAGAAAAAAAAACTGTTGTGAATAAGATATGCTCAACAAGAGGCTAGCACCTTAAGATAGGTCTGTATGTTCATTTATTTTTTTGGTTTGTTAACCAGAAATGTAAATTGGTTAAAAGACCCTTTTTAGGTATGACCTGGGCTAAGATGCATAGTAATTAATGTAGCAACAGATATTACCAAACAATAATATTCAGTGACATCATTATTAATGTGACATCATTTATAAATATATCAGAGAATGACATTCTACAAGTATACTTACATTTTCCAATAGGGCTTAATTTCACGAAGGAAGATAACATTTTGAACAAGTAAGTAAACCACATACAGTCTTGAATACAGTAAAAATAAATTGTCAGCAAGGTGAGACTTTTGATGGCTTTATTACATATGTTTCATTGGAGGATTATTTCTCAGTTATATGTTATATTCTTCACTTTCCTTTTACAAAAGGACATGTTTGTACTTCTTTTTGGGTACATGTCAGTTAAGTGAAAAAGAAACCCACTGTGATAAAAACACCATTGGATCATACAATCAAAACTGCATCTAAAGGAAACTTTACCAAATGGAAAGTCCAGACTGTCACAAGGATTAGACATTAACACTTAAAAATACTCTTAGATAATTTCCTACAACTAGCTTATTACGCAATTTCCTATAACTAGCTTATTATATAAATTGACATCGACCACATAAGGATCAGATGACAGTCACATTGAGCATTTTAACAATTTTCATTTCAAATGAAAAGCCATTCACCAACTGGCACCTTATGTATGTCAGTAGGTTTACTGCTGAAGTGCCAGTTCATGGATTGATTTTAATTTGTAATGAAAGTTTAGTTTTAATTTCCCTGATGTGACTGACATGTGATTTTTACAAGTCAATGCTTAGCCTGATCATTATTTGGTGGAACAGTCTGAACTACATCCAGATCCTCTGAGGAGATTCTGATGTTCAGCGCAACTTCTCAACATACATGAAAAGCATTGATGGTGGGTAGGTCTGCCACCATCTTACACCCCCAACATCACTGACACTCAATCATGATCAAAGCAAATCACAGACTACAACAACTTTCAACTAGATGAAAAGATGGTTTAATCAGTCCCACAGTGAACTAAATCAACCAACTGCATGGTACATACATTTGAGTTGGGATGTCATTGCACATAACACCATGTTAAGGTCTTGCTCATGAAAGATGACACTGGAGTGTGTGACACTTTCAAAGTGGGTGGCAACAGTCATGTGATGAATGAGATAATCTGTAATAGTGAAGCAGAAGTTAAGTTCTCTGGTACAATTGCTAGGTTCAGTACCTGTCCCCATCTGTATGTACGGATGTAAGCTGTAAGTAGTGAATGAAAGAGCATGATAGCTGGAACAAGCAGTGGGTGTGAGGTTATGGTACAAGGACACTGTGTTAAATTTCTCTGATGGGGGTAAAGAAGTATTTGATGCAGGGAAACCTCTGGAATAAAGACATTATTTCTTTGGAGAAAATAAAACTTTGTTTATCTTCTGAGGAAATTAATGGGGAGTTCCTGGGGGCTGGGAATTGTACTAGAGAGTTGGAAATGATTCTGCAAGAACTGGATAAATAGCTCCACTAACCCCTTTCCCTAGGGCACTATGTCCTGTAATTCCAGCCTTGGTGAGCTCGCTGTAGTTGCAATGGAGAATGAAGTTGGATACAGGAGAGAGCAGAGCTCGTCAGGTTATCCTTGACCCATTGGTCAGAACACTGATGGAGCAGGCAGTAAAGAAAATCTCACCTACAGTCCAGATTAACTTTGAATTGGTATGCAGTCTGTATATTAGCAGTTTTGTTAAGACGGGACCAAGCTATTGTAGGATAATGGTGTTCCTATATATCTTTTATTTTCTTGTATGCCTCTCTGTATAATAGTTTCCTGCTGATGCAGCCTTTGTGGAAGATAGAGAGAAGATGTATAACCAAAACTGCCTGGCACCTTGGCATTTTTATGGAATTCTATGGGACTAGACACAGACACACATTAGCACACAATGTTGTGCTGTGTAGCTGCATATTTGTTGCACCAGCAGTTTTACATGCATCACCAGTGCAGTCTGTATAGAGTACTTAAGTGTATGCAGCTGAGCTTGTGTGCTTGGTACTATGCCCATTCATTGGCTGAGCTTGCGTGCATGGTACTATGCCCATTCATTGGCTGAGCTTGTTTGCATGGTACTATACCTACTCATTGGCTGAGCTTGTGTTCTGGGTACTATGCCCATTCATTGGCTGAGCTTGTGTGCATGGTACTATGCCCATTCATTGGCTGAGCTTGCATGCATGGTACTATGCCCATTCATTGGCTGAGCTTGTGTGCATGGTACTATGCCCATTCATTGGCTGAGCTTCCATGCATGGTACTATGCCCATTCATTGGCTGAGCTTGTTTGCATGGTACTATACCTACTCATTGGCTGAGCTTGTGTTCTGGGTACTATGCCCATTCATTGGCTGAGCTTGTGTGCATGGTACTATGCCCATTCATAAGTTGAGCTTGTGCCCATGGTACTATGCCCATTCATTGGCTGAGTTGTGTGCTTGGTACTATGTCCATTCATTCGCTTAGCTTGTGTGCATGGTACTATGTCCATTCATTGGCTGAGCTTGTGTGCATGGTACTATGCCCATTCATCGGCTGAGCTTGCATGCATGGTACTATGCCCATTCATTGGCTGAGCTTGTGTGCATGGTACTATGCCCATTCATCGGCTGAGCTTGCATGCATGGTACTATGCCCATTCATTGGCTGAGCTTGTGTGCATGGTGCTATGCCCATTCATTGCCATTGTGAGTGCTGTGAAAGTATGTCTCAGCAGAATAGGTGCTTAGCTGTTGCAAATATCTCTCTCTTTTGTGCTCCTTTCTTAGACATCCTCTCCTTTCCTCCTCCTCTTACTAACTGCAGGCATTCTGCATCTGCCAAGCACAAGAAGTTTGTCAATGTTCAACTAATTTGTGACAAAACCAAGTATTGTAAATTACTTAGAATTTAGGTCAGAGTTAGAGATTCACATAACAACATTAAATAATCACTTTAGTACTGTGATGACATGCACTCTTTAAAACTATTTTGTGCAAAGGGCTATTATTTCTAGAGGTATGTTTATGATGGGCTAATATTTTATTTTTTTTCCCTTTTTTTTCCTTTAAGTTTTATTTCATCTTAAGGAGGGAACCACACCTGTGCAGAAATGTACAATTCTTAAAATTCTGTTTATGGTGGTGTAACCTCCTGTCCCTGTTTATGCCAGCCTACATTTTAGCAGCTGAGTTCTGTGAAAAAGTGCACAGAATGGTAAATGAACTAAGATTTTTTGGATACAAATTATTTCCTAAGATTGCTTGAATAGTTACAGATATATAAAACAGCAGACACAACACAATTCCTAAAAGACTGAGCTTTTATTTTGGCTGAAATGTGAAGTCCAGCCCTTTGCACTGGTTGTAGGTATGTTTGTCTAGCAAAATCTCACATTGCCTTAAATGTCCCCCTTAGGGCAGTTGAAAAAGTGGTAAATTCTAGGTTATGGCCAACCTGGCACAGATGGGGCCTGTCCCATTCATGTGCATCTGTATCAAGCCTACATTAGCTGTTGCACATTTCTTTATTTATTATTTGTCAACTGGTAGGTAGGCTGGTGCAAAGACGCCTTTTAGCCACATCTCTGGTACATTGTCAGACAAGTGCAGATAGAGTAAAATAAACATCAGAAAGATGTGCAATGTAATGCTACACACACACATACACACACACACACACACACACACACACACACACACACACACACACACACACACACACACACACACACACACACACACGTCCGTGTGCACACAAACACACAGATTATATAAAACTCCAGTATTTACAGCATTTAATACATTGAAATGAAATGGAATCAACAGTTGGTTTAAAGCTTGACTGTACATAGGAAGACTTGATCCTTGGTGTTGTAAAGGTTAACCATTATACCTAAATCATTTGTATTCATCTCTTTGTAAAGGTGAACACAGAGATTATATTTAACATATATGAGTGTTCTCGGACGTCACTTCAGTGGGGAGTTTGTTCCATAGTGCTGGCCTGAGTCTATAAAATGTGCACTCTCCAATAACTGTTATAAAAGGGGGTCTACATACGATGAAGGTATTTTCTTGACTATTCTTTAAGGAGTTTTCTTTTCGAAGGAGGATAATATCCCACATTTAGAATTTTGTAGAGAAGAATCCCTAATAAAACTGTTACTCTTGCTCTAATATGAAGCCATTGTAAGCTCCTAAAGAGATAGCAGTGTTATGCATTGTAATCAGCAGGTAGATTGAAATGGCAGATTTTATTTTCAGTATTTTTTGCTATATTTTTATCATCAGTCACTAATGTTCATTAGTGCTTGGTGTTCTGTAGTGATGCTCCTGCAGATACATCTATTGCACCCACACTATGCGATGGGTCAGCATTAGGACTGTTTCAGTCATTATGTGCATGCCACAGTACAGGTTACTTAGCACAGTATACTTGCATAGTGTTACATGAGAGTGTTGCTGTATTGAACGTATCTATTGTGCAATCATTCAAAGACATTGTTTCCACCGTGGTGTGCATCTGCACAAGCTTTATTCCAAATTGTGTATGTATTTTTTCTGTGCACTTTGCCTACGACTGTGCTGCCATATGTTCACTGCTGCATTATATCTGACTCTTGTCACATGTGTAAGGTGTGGTCATGCATGCATCTGACCTGAAATGCATTTTGTTGTATAGTGGTTACCAGGAGAGTATATATATGTGTGTATATATATATATATATATATATATATATATATATATATATATATATATATATATACACATATAAAACAGTTGCTGTATAACAGAAGAATGCAACATACTTAGTTTGCTCTTTTAGAGTATTTAACATTGTAACTTCTATACATCACTCTTTCCCCACACTTTCTCTCTCTCCACATGTCCTATGCCCTCTTGAGTCCCTTCAAAGATCCTCATTTTTAAGAGCAGTTTTATTGCTATCATAAACATCAATATCAAAAACTAGTTATACAAACTTACACAATTTAAAATTTCCTTTCGGTCAACATCCATTCCAAGTATTTTGCAATTCTTGCATTTCCCACTCCAGACAGCAGTTATATTTTAATAAGTATTGCATAATAATTCTAATCAGCATTATCAGAGATTATTAGGACACTGTTCTCAGAACAATACGCTTACTTTCATCAACAAGTCAGTGTCTTAAGCTTCAACTTTAAAACAGTTTTATAATCTACTTTATACAGATTCATAGAAATTCCAAGGCCAGTGAGTCTCATGACCATTTTTGCCTTGCCGGTACCCTCCCTTAGGTAGCATCTCCTTTCTCCAATAGGACCATACAGGTCAATCCTGGAATAAATCTGTAGATATCCATCCAGTCAATTAAGTTTATTTTTAAAAGATGCTTAACATGCAGGGGAAATTTATTCCAGAAGTTTAAGACATGCTGGGTTAGAACTCTGTCTCTTCACCATGTTTTATTTAAATGTCACTGAAGGTTTAGGCCCCCTTGTTCTAGTATTGCTGGAGATATTGCACTTGTGGAGAAACAGGAGGCCAGTGACAGTTGGGTGTCTAATGGCATGGTAAGCAAGACAAACCTCTCACCTCAAAAGTTTTTAAGTCTTCCAGTCTCACTTGTTAGCCAAGGGACTTTATGCTTCTGATCTTTTAGTTAGGGACCCTTGAGGTCTTTATAATCATTTTATATGCTTACTGAGACACATCCCCAAAGGGAGAGTTGTACTTAATAATTGGCCAGATCAATGCTGAATATAATAAGACAGTGATTACTTATTTAGACCATGATTTTATTCCTTTGGCAATTAGCTTGACTAAATAAAAGGATTTCTTGACAACCATTGTTATTATTTTTGGGGTATAACATGGATACGTTAAATATCTCCACTCCCCACAGTTCCCCTTACTTCTCATAGATTCATAGGTTGATACCAGGCAAAATCAATTAGGATTATTAAGAACTAAGTGAAATAAGCCCATTAATTATGATGAACATCAATAGTGTCTATCCTCTTTGTCAAAAAAGGGTTACACAGGGTCACTCAAGGAAGAACATATGAGTGCCCATCCAGTTTTCAAGAATAAAGCTGAAAGTAGCTAGACTACTTCATGTAGGGGAAAGCTTGGTTTACAGGCATGAAATGTATGGAGTTGGTCTTTTTTGTTGATATTGCTTCACGATATACTTTATTATGCCTAGCGTATTTGCATTTCTACTTATTTTCACTCCATATCTCATCCTTATTATAATATTGTTTGTATCACCTCTATATTTCAGTGCTGGCTGTCCTCACTACTAAAAGCTGTCTTTCAGCAGTCATGTTAATAATATTTCCAGCAGGCACCATGTTGTATTCTCATTCCTAATCCTGTCTAAGACATTGCCAGTCTTACAATCAAATCGTAAAATACTTCATATCCTCTTTAAAGGGATACCTGTTCACCTGTTTGCCCAAGAATTCTGGACAAAGCCAAAAAGGTGGGGTGGAGGTCCAAAATCGGTAAAATATTTTTATCTTTCAAGTTAATACAACAACAGGTCTTGCATCAACATGAGTTTTCTGAATAATAAAAAAAAACATGAAACTCTAATGTCTGTCATTCTTGGGTAACTGCAATCCTCGGTGATTTAGCAGAAAATCAAAAATGTTATGAGGAACAGGGACAAAAGGAAGGAGTACTTGTTCAATAATAGACCTCTTGCTATCATCTAATAAATTGATCACTATGATCTTTTTGATCTTCTGCCCATGTGTATCCCATTTCTAATTCCAATTAATTATTAACCATTGTTCATCCCTCACAATAATAGATTCACAGATCCTAAATTCAAATTTGAACTACTTATAAAATTCTCATCAGAAAGTGGCAACACTTCTAAGAATTAAATAATAGTATTTATAATTAGCTTTTACCTAATTTCTTAAAGAATACTGGCAGAAATTAACATAAAAATTTTGACTTGCTTAAATCTGGGACATATACTATTTATTTTATGGTCGAGACCATATACTCGAAATTTCAGAAGCTCCACCTTCTGAATGGGGATCAGCATACAGCGCAGAATGGGAGATTTCTCTTTCTGTGCTGTAGTGCGATCTCGGAGTTAGGATAAATAAGTAGTGGGGGTGTGTGCAGCGGGGATTGCCCCCCTGCAGAAACACTGTTTTGTGCTTTCTTGCTTTTTTTTTTCCCTTTCAGAAGACTGAGGTTCTGAAGTTCGAGCATATGGCTTCAGCCATATACATTTTGAGATTTCAGCCGTTCGACCTTCTGAAGGTGAACCATCTATATATATATATATATATATATATATATATATATATATATATATATATATATATAGATAGATATATATATATATATATATATATATATGTGTGTGTGTGTGTGTGTGTATGGATCTACTTTAGCAGACTGAAATTCCAATTATTCGAATGTTACTTAACTGAGATGAAAACACTGAAACCTTCTTTCAACGAACTTTCACATCACCGGAATTTTAATCTGGGAAAGGAGGCTGTTGGCCAGCATTAAAAAAACAAAAACACAGAAGCATGTCAAACCCACCCAAAAGGGGGTCTTCCCCCTCACCCCCCACCTCCCATAAGTAAATATACCAACTCTGAGATCGCACAATAGTGGGAAAAAGGGCAAATTTCCCCATGTTGGCCAACTGCCTCCTTTCCCGGATTAAAATTCCAGTGATGTGAATGTTCGTTGAAATAAGGTTTTGGTGGTGTCATCTTGGTTAACTGAGATTTGATTAAATGGAATTTCAGTCTACTGAAGTAGACCCATAAAGCTAAACTTCTCTGATTTGTTCACAGAAATGTATTATTTCAAGTATGTATCCTATTTCTCAAAAAACTAACATAGCTATCAGTAGATATTTTAAGAACACTTAAAATAAATTATTCAGCATAATTATCATGATATTTGAAATTTGAATTCAAACCATAGCCATCTTTGTCAGTCACTTCTACATAAAATAACATTTGCTTATCTCTGGTTCAAACTAATAGGACTTCATTTTGTCTATGAAAATATTCTTACCTTTCCATGTCGTTTTCCCTACTAATAAGGTTAACATTCACTATAGTATGGAATTAGGCAAACACAAAACATTTATGTAACAATTTGATCTATTAACATTGTATTCAATGAACCTCTACACTTATTATTGTTTATTGTTAATCATGTGCTATAAATTGCTATTTATACGTATCTTGGCATTTTAAAGTTTAAATGGCACCCAATATAAACAAATAGGTCTGTACAACATATCAACCACATCCTTCAGTTATATTTATTGACCAATGTCCATGTTCTTATATATACAGCATTGTTTACCCTCAAGATATCCCCATCCATACTTTTATATAGAATTTTCTAGGTATTTATCCAGCTTGTTTCTGCAGTAGCTTGTACACACAAACTTCTCTCTATGATTTTGGCTCCTTATGTCAGTTGACGCCCAGTTCTCACAAACTATCCACATATACTAACTCGTCCTTCACTTTACCCTTTTTCTTGTTTTGCATTTGACTGTCCTTCTCTGGTAATTCTCCAGGTTTATGCATTTGCTTTATTTGGTCCAAAATGTCAGGCAAAATTCCATTCTCTTCCATTTATACTTATTCATAGTAATCAGAAATCAGAAGCAATGTTTCAGTTTCACATTGGAATAATCATATTGCACAAACATAAGTAATCTCTCCATGGATAACTTTCTTTCCCAGACACTTATTCCTTTTCACAGCAAGTCCGAAATTCAATTAAAATAGCCTTGGCTTTCCAAACCCAACCTTGATCTGTGGTAGTTGCAAGTGCCTCACCTACTAAATACACAGAGAATCTCTCTCTCTCCCAAAGATAGTCCACTCCACCTTCTTGTTTTTCATATAATCCTGTTGGTTCACCTTTTCCACTTCTTCCAAAATCTCATACAGGGATCTATTATGAGAATACAAACCTCAGATTCCGAAAAATATACCTCCCAGTGCAAACTCTTCAAATAAACACACACTGTATATTTAGGAGATATCCTCTCACACCCTTTAATTTCTATACATATACTAACTATATGGTCACACAAACCTTGTGGGGGTAAAAAAGCACTCTTTAATAGTTCAGTACATCTCAAATTGCCATGATCCTGCAAAATACTTCAATTGTATTCTGGCAATCAAGGCTTCTGGAAGATTGCCTAGGTTTCTGTCTTTGCAGAGAATCTACAGCTGAACAGAAGTAGATCTGTCCCACCCCATAAAGCCTTAGAGTCTGCTTTCTTGTTTTGTCTTCCACTTCTATTAACTGGTGCTCCATTTGTTGCAATTGCTTCAGCACTTCTTTTGCCTTATCTCAAATCGTGCACAGTTATTGTAGGTTCCACTGTTTCCAAATTGGCCATAGAGATAGTCAACCACATCAGATGCAGCCATTCATAATCACTTAATATAAAAACTGAAAAAAAACAGTCACATTTGCTTACCCTGTTTGTATAGCCTTCAAACTACTGGTTACTTTCCTACAATTAAAGTGCAGAACTTTTTCAGCTTTTTGCCAACTGGACACCCTATGCTGTGGGTGTTCTATTTCAACAGTCATGCACCTTCTTATTCATAATGTCCTGAATTCAAAATACTATCCAAGTTTGTCACAATCAGCCAAGAGCTGATGCCTTTAATCATCCACTAACTTAAAACAGCATCAAACAAACTACTTTAACTTAGATGTAAAACACTTTTAATACCTTTCCAAATGGAGCAGCTTGAGGGACCAGGTATCCACCTTCAAGCACTGTGTATAAGCATTAAGTGTTGATTCTGTTTTTGCAGTGCCTTCCCGTAGTGCCTTACATAGGTTCACCACCACATCTATGAATAAATGCTTTTGCAGACCCAGGGAGTAGTCAGTCTCCCCATTGTGCGGAATTTAACTCGCTCTTCCTTTGCAGGGGGTCAGTCTGAGATTTTGTACATAGTTCTTTTTTGAAATGGCAGGACTCAGATTGCTGAGTTCTGAAAAGACTGAAAAAGACTGAAAATGCAGGAGAATAGTGAATATTGAACAATGCATCTTTCTTTTAAACTTTTTTTTGTAGGGGAGCAAGCTGTCATACTCACCAAACTTATATATACCAACTCTGAGAGCACCTCACTTTGGAAAAAAGGGAATATTCTAAGATATTATTTTCTTTCATTCAGTCTCCACATTTTGGGACTGGTAAAAATAGTTATCCTCATAATATCCACATGATGTCCTCCATTACTCCTGTTGTTCCTTTCTGAAAATAAGCCATATTTCCCATAAACCCTTCTTTTTTTGTTCCATTGCACTTTTTCCAGCAATCTGATGTCCCGCTAACCTGACCTCCACATCTATACACAGGATTCAAACTGTGGTCTGACTCCTTGCATTCTATTTGAAGCTGCCAATGCCCTCTCGGGCTACTTCTGTTGGTCCAATCCGGGCATGACATATACCTCCAGATTCTTTTCCTTATTTGTTTCTTTAAGTTTTACCCTTTCCCCCCCAGGCTGTTACTTCGCAATTGGACTTCTAGTGCCAAGATGTGGTAATTTGCATTTTTCTTCACCAAACTTAAACTCTAATACTTATGGCACCCAGTCAGGCTTTCCAAATCTTTCCTTAGAATCTTATCCCCTTCAACTGCTACACCTATGTTTGTATCATCAGGCAAAAAGTTCCCATTCTCTCTCTTCACTTAGATATATCTGAGACAAAAATACTTAGGAAAACTGGAACCAAGCCTGACCCCCGCAGTACTGTACTAGTCACTTTCATAATTCCTGTCACTGTCCCTCTCTTCTTCAACCGTAAAACCATAAACTTTCCATGTTTTGGTCCTAACCTCATCCGGTAAAGATTTCCTAATGGTTCTCTGTGTGGCATAGAATCAAAGGCCTTGGTGAAATCCAGTAGAACATATAGCTACTCTTAACTCCATAAGGTTCTTAATAACCCAATCATAACACCGAAATCAGGGTTGACTGACAGCTGCTCTTGGCTATTGGTTGTCTTGGAGATCATTTCCCCCTATGACAGCAATTAATCTCTCACAGGATTCTCTCTGTGACTTACTCTGATGATGCTTATTATGCTAATAGCTCTATATAGTTCCCCAGATTTTTTCTGTCCAGCTTTCCCATATATAACTCCTACTAGCGTTGTCTTCAGGTTCAAGTATGTTTGGCCAGTGATCTGTTGAAAACCTCCATCAGGAGTCCACCAGCATATTCCTTGAGATCTTCTGTGTTATCCCATTTATTTACTATGCTTTATCCTTCTATAGGGTAGGCCTTTGTACCTCCTCTTTCCCTGTGTTGGTCTCTGTCTGTTGTATCCCCCCCCCCATCTGTCTACTGCACCCTCCCACTACCATTATGGCACCATTCCCCTATAGTGAAGTCTTCATGAAGTTCGTCTTGGTTTTTCCAAGTTTTCTGTAACCTCCCTCTCACATTTGCAGAACCT